>NC_091951.1:313718002-314018002 GCF_031021105.1 Erythrolamprus reginae
AGCTGTTCATAACTCACCACCGGCTCAAGGTTGACTCAGCCGTCCATCCTTCCAAGGTGGGTAAAATTAGGACCTGGATTGTTGGGAGCCATATGCTGATTCTGTAAACCACTTAGAGAGGGCTGTAAAAAGCACTATGAAGCGGCATATAAGTCTAAATGCTATTTCAGGATGGGGGGGGCATCAATTTGATACATTACAGGGATGGGCAGGGTTTATGTGCCAGGCATACAAATCAGGTAGAGCTTCCATCACAGCTCCCATTTTGACTTCTTTGACCAAACTCAGACACTGGCTTGTTGATTTGCTTGTACATCAAACCTGTACATTTTAAGTAGAAGCAGGAAAATTCTTGCTGAAATCTTAGAGAGACACTGCTGTCTATATAGTTTTGTTTCAACATAGCAAACTTAAAACTAGTTTTTAGTCTTGGCAAGGGTTTGCTTGTTTATGGTTTAGCACGTTGGGCATATCCAGCGGAATTGGTTAGGCTTGTGGCGAAGCGAACACACAAAACGGGTTCCTTTAGTCAACAAGTTCTGTGAAGGCAGCAGACCTGGCACTGAATGGGGCCACACACTCTGAAAACAGTTTCTTAGATCAGGGGTCTCCAACTGTGGCACCTTTAAGACTTGTGGACTTCAATTCCCAGAGTTCCTCAGCCAGCAAAGCTGGCTGAGGAACTCTGGGAGTTGAAGTCCACAAGTCTTCAAGGTGCCAAGGTTAGAGACTCCTGTCTTAGATTACCCGGCACTTAACGTCCCTCCTGCCTGAATTGGAGGAGGCCTAAGCCAACCATCCTGGCTGGCCTTTCACCAGAGGCCCACAAGGCCCAGAGAAAGCCTGGATCCTTCCTTCTCAGATCCACTCAGGCTTCAAAGCCAGCTGCCCCCCTCTCAGACCTGTGGCAGCATCGATCTTTAACATCCCAATTGCAAAGCTTCCTTTCCCTCGGCCCAAACATCCCTATGGCCCAGCGAAAAGAAAAAGTGCTTCAGATCGCCAAGTGCAGGTGCCGGCTAAGCTCCTCCACAAAGGCAGGTGCACAAAAGAAGAACAATATCAAGATCACGTGAAGTGTTAATACCACTTTATAAGGCCTTGGTAAAGCCACACCGCATTCAGTTTTGGTCGCCACAATGCAAAAAGGATGTTGAGACTCTAGAACAGCGGTCCCCAAACTACGGCCTGCGGGCCGCATGCGGCCCGCTGAGGCCATTTATCTGGCCCACGGGTGAGTGACAGGAGCACAGGTACATACTTTTCTTTTAATTAAATTATCTCCTTAATGTTCCTTCAAAAAGTACAACACCAATTATATTTCTAACTTATTAATCATTATGCCAAAGTGCTTCCTTCTTTCTTTATACATTTTTCTATAAACTAAGAAAACCTTGTACGTATAGCCAATCAGATGTTAACAAAATAAAATTAAAAACAAAACATAAACATATATGAATTTCAGATTTCTTTCCCCCCCCCTCTAAATAGTATGTTCCCATTTTGTTTTTTACTTTAAAATAAGGTATGTGCAGTGTGCATAGGGATTTGTTCATAGTTTTTTTTATAATCTGGCCCTACAACAGTTCGAGGGACAATGAACTGGCCCCCTGTGTAAAAAGTTTGGGGACCCTTGCTCTAGAAAGAGTGCAGAGAAGTTTCTGCAGTGCAGGGGCCACAGCAGAAAAAGTCCCACAAAATATTGCTCATTAGATCTAGTGGGATGAAATCAGGGAGAGTGCAGGTTTGTAAAGCATGACTGGGGTGATGTTTTTTTACTAGCATCATAGAATCATAGAGTTGGAAGGGACCTCGAGTGTCACCGGGTCCAACCCCTTGCTCAGTGCAGGATACATTAAACCATCCCAGAAAAGATGACTGTCCAGTCTCTGTTTGAAGACCTCCAGTGAAGGCGAGCCCACCATCTCCTATGGCAAACTGTTCCACCTGTTTATCACCCTTACCTTTAGAAAGTTTTTTCTGATATCTAATCTAAATCTACTCCCTTGCAGTTTCATTCCATGGTTTCTAATCGTTCCATGTGCTAATGAGAACAATGCTGATGCCTCTACTCTGTGACAGCCCTTCAGATATTTGTAGACAGCTATCAAGTCTCCTCTCAGTCTTCTCCTTTGCAGACTAAACATCCCTAGATCCTTTAACCATTCCTCATAGGACATGGTCTCCAGACCACTCACCATCCTTGTCACTCTCCTTTGAACTTGCTCTAGTTTATCAATGTCCTTTTTAAAATTGGGGCCCCCAGAACTGAACACAGTATTCCAAGTGTGGTCGTACTAAAGTACCATGGAGAGGATCACTCGTGTATATGAATATTACTATTTCTAATGTTTTTCTAATCTTTGTATTCATGTGTATAAATGTTATTATATCTTCACATACCTCCACTATGCACTAGACCAGTGTTTCCCAACCTGGCTGGGGAATTCTGGGAGTTGAAGTCCAAATATCTTCAAGTTGCCAAGGTTGGGAAACACTGCACTAGACAAAGCAAACAAATAAATAAATACACAAATAAAGATCGAGACCAGGAGGAGGCAGCCTCGGGGAGCAGTCGGCCATTGGAGGGCAGGAAAGGGCAGTGAGGCCTGCTCCATGAATCCTATTTCTTCCTGAAGGACTTGGCTGGTTGAGTGCATATTCTCCACTTTGGAGTACTGAGAGCTTTGCCTGGGTGTCTCCATCAGAGCTGGGAACTCGGTTCTTTTCCCACCTGCAAGGGGCCAATCCAAAGATAGGCCTGAGACACTCTCCACCAGATCCGATCTGGCCCTGCTGCGGAATCTGCTGGTTTAAACTAGGCAAGAAGGGCCCCCTCTCCTGTCTTTACCGGAGTTTTTGTGGGTAAAGATTTCCCCCCCACACTCCAATCACATATTCCCTTTTTGCCTTTCGTAAACTCCTTAAAACCCACCTCTGTCGTCAAGCATCGGGGAACTGAAACATCTCCCCCTGCCTATGTAGTTTTCTGTGTATGATATGACTGTATGTATGTATTTTATATATTGGGGTTTCTTGTTTTTTAGACTTTTTAAATGTATTATTGTTATTTTAGATTCTAACTATTAGATTTGTCATTATATATTGTTTTTATCGTTGCTGTAAGCCGCCCCGAGTCTATGGAGAGGGGCAGCATACAAATCTAATTAATAATAATAATAATAATAATAATAATAATAATAATAATAATAATAATAATAATAATTCAAAATAACATACCATCAATCTTGAATTGCATTACAATAATTCAAACAGAATACCTTCAGGACCACCTTCTGCCACACAAATCCCAGCGACCAATCAGGTCCCACAGAGTTGGCCTTCTCCAGGTTCCGTGGACAAAACAATGCCATCTGGCAGGACTCAGGGGAAGAGCCTTCTCTGTGGTGGCCCCGGCCCTCTGGAATCAACTCGCCCCCAGGAGATCAGGACTGCCCCCACCCTCCTTGCCTTTCGCAAACTACTAAAAACCCACCTATGCCACCACGTTTGGGGGACATAACTGACCCTTAGCTGTTTCATTTTATGTATGGTTTAATTGGATGGTATGACTGTTTTATAATGGATTTTATAATTGTTTTTAATATTAGAACTTGGGGTACTGCCCTCTTTGCATTAGGACATCTAGGTTAGATGGCGAGATCTCTAGATTGCAGTCCTTAGTTTGTAGCTTGCAGGCAGAAGTGGAAAGATTGTCCCAGCCACGTGCTGTAATGCAGCCATGTGCGCAGCCTCCACTTCCACAGCGCCCCCCGAGGAGGAGGGCTGTTTGGACAACTGTTGGTTCAGGAAGATTACGTGCAGTTGAACAAAAACATAACAATTTTGGTCTCTCTGCATCCAACTCCTATAATGTTCTTGCGGATTTAAATAGTAAGGATGTTGTAGATATTAGCAAGGCCCCTCAGGCGGAGAATGAGGGGATGTTCAAAGGAGAAGTTGTTGTAAATGAGGAACATAGTGTCACCAAACCAAGTCCAGTTAGTAGAAATAAAGAGAGGACACATGTTCTTGTGGGTGACTCGATTGTCAGAGGTGTTGATTTGGGACAGAGGAAGGATGTGGTGAAGGTGATGAGGTGTCTTCCAGGAGCCACTGCCCACAGGGACAGCAGGCGGATTACAAACATTGTCAGGGCTGTGAGTAAAGGTAATAAAGTTGATGTGGTGGTGCATCTTGGCACAAACGATCTGTCCCAGAGAAATGTTAATGTAGTAAAAAGAGATTTTCAAAGGCTAAGTGTGGAGCTGGGTAAAATAACTGATTCAGTGACTTTCTCAGAGGTGTTACCGGTTTGTGGCCAGGAGGGTAAAACAAGTTGTATCAGAGAGTTTAATGTGTGGTTAAGGCAGTGGTGTAAAGCTGAAGGTTTTGGTTATGTAAGTCATGATGTCAGTAGATGGTCTAATAGGGAGTTGTTTAAGAGGGATGGTTTGCATCCATCATACAGAGGTACCCAGGTGCTCGGTGAGGAATTCAGAGCTTTTTTGGACAGGCATTTAAACTAGGTAAAGGGGACAGAGATGTACCAGATGTGGAGGATTTCTGTCCCCGACCAATGAGGATACATCAGTTTCTGGAAGCTTATGAAAAGGGAGCTGAAAATAAAATAGATGTAGTTGTTGATGATAAGGGGCAAACTAATAATGAAAATAATGTTCTTCGGGTAATGTGCACGAATGCTCGAAGCTTGAGCAACAAGCTCTGTGAGTTAATGGCCATAATATCTAGAGATAATTTGGATCTGGTTGCCGTAACTGAGACATGGTTTAAGGATTCCAATGAATGGGAAATATCCATACCAGGATATACACTGTATAGGAAGGATAGAATAGAGAGAAGGGGAGGTGGAGTAGCCATTTATGTTAAAGAAAGTCTAAAAACAATACTAATTCAAAATACATGTAAAGATCTGGAGACCCTCTGGATTTGCATGCAAAATAAAGACGGTTCTGTCATTAGAATTGGGGTGATCTATAGGCCTCCAGGGCAATCTGAGGAACATGACAACAAGATGGTGGATGAGATTACCCTAATGGCAGTAAAGGGAGATATTGTGGTTATGGGTGATTTCAACATGCCTGATGTTGACTGGAATATCCCCAGTGCCCTTACATGCAAAAGTAAGAATATAGTAGAGGCCTTTACAGGAGCAGCTATGGCACAGCTAGTTAAGAGGGGAGAACTAGAGGGGAGAATATTCTAGATTTAGTTTTTACAAATGGGAATCGGGTTTCAGAGGTCAAGGTGGGAGAAAATTTAGGTTGCAGCGACCATCTATGTTTGTGGTTTGATGTAAAAACTGATTGTGAGCAATCCTATACTGCAACCAAAGTATTGGATTTCAGAAAAACAAATTTTAATGCAATGGGGGAATATTTAAATAATGAATTAAAGGGGAGGGATAAAATGGCAGGAGCGAGCACCCAGTGGACTGTATTAAAAAAGGCCATCTTAAAAGCCACAAGACTTTATGTAAAGCAAGTAACTAAAGGTAAAAGGAAGAAGAAACCGCTATGGTTTAGCAATGATGTAAGGGCTATAGTCAATGAAAAAAAGGCTGCCTATAGGAGGTATAAAGAGTCTGGAAGTATAGCTGATAGAGAGGTGTATAAAATGAGACAGAAGGAGGCGAAACAGATAATATATGCTGCTAAAGCCTCAAAAGAGGAAGAAATAGCAAAATCTGTAAAGAAGGGGGATAAAACCTTCTTCAGATATATTAGTGATAGGAAGAAGAAAAACTGCAACATCACAAAGCTTAGTACCGGGAATAATACATGCATTAATGGGAATAAGGAGATCGCTGACCATTTCAATAGCTACTTCTGTTCAGTTTTCTCAAAGGACACCTTACAAAATAATACTATAGAGGGATATAGCATTGCTTCCAGCTGTACGGATTCAGCTCCAGTGATCTTAGAAGCCGATGTCTTAGAAGAACTTGAAAGATTAAAGATAAATAAGGCAATGGGTCCAGATGGCATCCATCCCAGAGTTCTTAAAGAACTCAGATCTGTCATTGCTACCCCCCTGACTGATTTGTTTAACCAATCCCTGTTAACAGGAGATGTTCCTGAGGATTGGAGAATGGCCAGTGTTGTGCCTATCCACAAGAAGGGCAGTAGAGAAGAAGCTGGAAACTACAGGCCAGTTAGCTTGACATCAGTTGTAGTTAAAATGATGGAGACTCTACTCAAAAAGAGGATAAATCAGCATCTAAAAAACAATAACTTATTGGACCCAAATCAGCATGGCTTTACTGAAGGCAAATCGTGTCAGACTAATCTCATTGAGTTCTTTGACTATGTCACAAAGGTGTTGGATCAAGTTGGTGCCGTGGATATTGCCTATCTGGACTTCAGCAAAGCCTTTGATACGGTTCCACATAAAGAGCTGATAGATAAATTAGTGAAGATTGGACTTAATCCCTGGATAGTTCAGTGGATTTCAAGCTGGCTGAAGCATAGACATCAGAGAGTTATTGTTAATGGCGAGTATTCTGAGCAGAGACAGGTTACAAGCGGTGTGCCACAAGGGTCTGTTCTGGGTCCTATTCTTTTTAATATGTTTGTGAGTGACATAGGGGAAGGTTTGGTAGGGAAGGTTTGCCTATTTGCCGATGACTCTAAAGTGTGCAATAGGGTTGATATTCCTGGAGGGGTCTGTAATATGGTAAATGATTTAGCGTTACTAGATAAATGGTCAAAGCAATGGAAACTGCAGTTTAATGTTTCCAAATGTAAAATAATGCACTTGGGGAAAAGGAATCCTAAATCTGAGTATTGCATTGGCAGTTCTGTGTTAGCAAAAACTTCAGAAGAGAAGGATTTAGGGGTAGTGATTTCTGACAGTCTCAAAATGGGTGAGCAGTGTGGTCGGGCAGTAGGAAAGGCAAGTAGGATGCTTGGCTGCATAGCTAGAGGTATAACAAGCAGGAAGAGGGAGATTGTGATCCCCTTATATAGAGCGCTGGTGAGACCACATTTGGAGTACTGTGTTCAGTTCTGGAGACCTCACCTACAAAAAGATATTGACAAAATTGAACGGGTCCAAAGACGGGCTACAAGAATGGTGGAAGGTCTGAAGTATAAAACGTATCAGGAAAGACCTAATGAACTCAATCTGTATAGTCTGGAAGACAGAAGGAAAAGGGGGGACATGATCGAAACATTTAAATATGTTAAAGGGTTAAATAGGGTTCAGGAGGGAAGTGTTTTTAACAGGAAAGTGAACACAAGAACAAGGGGACACAATCTGAAGTTAGTTGGGGGAAAGATCAAAGGCAACATGAGAAAGTATTATTTTACTGAAAGAGTAGTAGATCCTTGGAACAAACTTCCAGCAGACGTGGTTGGTAAATCCACAGTAACCGAATTTAAACATGCCTGGGATAAACATATATCCATTGTAAGATAAAATACAGGAAATAGTAAAAGGGCAGACTAGATGGACCATGGGGTCTTTTTCTGCCGTCAGTCTTCTATGTTTCTATGTTTCTATGTTTCTAGATTTGTGCTTTGTATTTTGTTGTGAGCCAATCCGAGTCTTTGGAGAGGGGCGGCATACAAGTCTAATAAATAATAATAATAATAATAATAATAATAATAATAATAATAAATAAATAAATAAATAAATAATAGTAATAGCAATAGTAATAGTAATAGTAATAGTAACAGTAATAATAATTCTTCATTTTTAAAACTTTGGTACTCATAATCCATCCAATGCTGCCTCCTTTACATGTAGGGTTAAGAAATATACGGTACATGAAATTGATATTGAGGATATATGGAGAACATTGAAGCACTACAGCCTAAATGATTAGATGTGGTTAGAACAGAAGCAGCCTAAAAAGTGTATTATTATTTATTTATTTATTTATTTATTGGATTTGTATGCCGCCCCTCTCCAGAGACTCGGATCGGCTCACAACAAAATACAAAGCACAAATCTAATATTAAAAACAATTAGCTAATAACCTTTTTTTTAAACCAGTTTTTGGTAGCACCACCCGTTTCCCAGTCACTGACCGACTTTGTAACACCACGCTATGACTGGGGGGGGGGGGGGGACACACGCTATCATCCAGAGGCTCCCCAAACGTGGCAACTTTTATGACTAGTGGACTTCAACGCCCAGAATTCTCCAGCCAGCTCTGCTATATAATCACTCCTGTCGAAAGAACCCCAATTTCCAAAGTCCCTCTCCGAAGCACCCTTCGATCTCCTATTGAATTGCTATTCAATGAAACAGAATTTATTTCCGAGTAAACTGGCATAAGATGTGTAGCCTGGTCGATTAATTTACTGTACCTCAACAAGTGAGAGAGGTGGGAGAGAGAACGCGTCTACTGTCCCTGTCCTAATGTTTCTCCATTATTAGTACCAATATCATGTATATAAACATTGTTATATCTCTATTACTAATACGTACTTGACTAAATAAATAGAGAGAGCATACCGTTCCTGTCTTAATGTTAATGTTTCTCTATTATTAATACCAATATCATGTATATAAATATATATACAGTCTATATACAGTATGTTTAAACATAGATAGATAGATAGATAGATAGATAGATAGATAGATAGATAGATAGATAGATATAGATACGATATAGATATAGAGAGAGCCTAAGGTCCCAGTCCTTATGTTTCCCTATCATTAGTACTGTAATATCATGTATGTAAACATTGTTATATCTCTGTATCCTGTATATAAAAATTGTTATATCTCTGTATACTACCAGTACGTACTTGACTGATTGACTAACTGACTAACTGACTAACTGACTAACTGACTAACTAACTAACTAACTAACTAACTAACTAACTAACTAACTAACTAAACAAATAAATAAGAGAGAGGGAGGGAGAGAGAGAGAGAGACTAGCTCTGAATCTGTGTTAAAGTGATGAGCAACGCAGCCCACGTAGTTGCAAATTTACTGGAATTTAATCAGAGGCTAGAAAATGCATGTAGTAGTGTAATCATAGTGTAATGATAGTGTAACCATAACTGCATTGGGCGGGAGCCAGGATTTACCTGCTCTAAAGCAATGTAACAAGTGGAGGCCAATAAAAGTGAAGAGAAAACTGGAGGCCGGCGTAGACTGCTGGTAACTCACTTAAAGGAAGCAGCGGTTGAGTTATGGGGCACATAAATCCAGAGAGGTGGTCGCCATGAGCTCTATTTCGCCTCCCTGTGCCTCCCACCACCGCCGCCACCACCCTGGGGGCTTGCAGCATTTACTGTGACTGATGGGATCTGGGTATTAAAGGTCGAGAAAGGCGAATGCTTCGGTCCTATCGCTTCTTTCTCCGGAGAAGCAGCCCTTGTTTTAACCGATCCGCCGGCAGGGATGGACGCGGGAGTAAAGAAAGCCACGGGATCGGGTCCCCCCTGGCCACAATGTGACTCCTACGCTTCACCCAAAGCGGTCGGGGGAAAGTTTCCAGCGAGCCGGCGAGACTTTAAGGCAAATCTCTGCGAATAATCCGAGAGATTGAAGTTCATTCCCACGTTTAAATCAGTTCCAGAGCGAGAAAGAAAACCCGACTCTCGAAAAATGGCGGTAGATTTAGGAACCATGGAGGGGGGGGGGAGGAAGATGGACCGGGGGGAGGACTAAAAAAATAATAATCCACTTGCCATCACAAACTCTAGGGAGGGAGGGGAGCTACGCGGAAAATAACCAGGTTCCTTTCTTCGAGAGAAAAAAGATTTGTGGAATTAAAATAGGGGGGGGGGGGAGACACTATAATCCCTTCATTCATACTTAACCAATTAATATCTCGGAATACACTGCTCAAAAATAAATAAATAAAGGGAACCCTCAAAGAACACACCCTTGATCTGAATGAATGAAATATTCTCACTGAATACTTTGTTCTGTACAAAGTTGAACGTGCTGACAACAAAATGAAATGGATTGTCAATCAGTGTTGCTTCCTAAGTGGACAGTTTGATTTCACAGAAGTTTGATTTACTTGGAGTTACGGTATATTCTGTTGTTTAAGTCAGTGTTTCCCAACCTTGGCAATTTGAAGATATCTGGACTTCAACTCCCAGAATTCTGAAGTCCAGATATCTTCAAGTTGCCAAGGTTGGGAAACAGTGGTTTAAGTGTTCCCTTTATTTTTTTGAGCAGTAAAGTTAGAAGGCAAATAAGATATAAACGGCTTTTTTTTTTAACGCCTGGAATAAATATTTATGTTAATCTTATCTATTTTATTGATTTAATCCAATTTCTAAGTCGCACTTCTCATGGGACTCAATAATTAAAAATCTTGTTCTAAGCGGACGAACGTTTTCCGCGTTGGGAAGTTCGACTCCCCGCAAAGCCGAATCGCGGAGAAACGCAACGAGGCTCTCATATTCCGAAAGCTTTTCCAAGGCGTCGCAGATCGGGAGGGCCCGTGGCTCTTTCCTCCCCGCCACCCCTATTTCTGCTCGCAGCAAACCCGGCGGCCCTTCCCGGGTTCCGAAGCATTGAACCGACAAAGAAAAGCGGGCCTGTCCCTTGATTTCTTTCCGATTTTGCCATGAAAGAAAAGCCAGCGCTATGCTGGAGGAGGGGGGAGTTCAGGGATGAGCCAGGATTAAAGGTTTAAAAAAATTATTAATGGAGAATAGAAATATAGAAACATAGAAGATTAACGGCAAAAAAAGACCTCGTGGTCCATCTAGTCTGCCCTTGTACTATTTCCTGTATTTTATCTTAGGATGGATCTGTGTTTATCCCAGGCATGTTTAAATTCAGTGACTGTGGATTTACCAACCGCGTCTGCTGGAAGTTTGTTCCAAGCACCTACTCCTCTTTCAGTAAAATATTTTCTCACGTTGCTTCTGATCTTTCCCCCAACTCACCTCATATTGTGCCCCCTTGTTCTTGGGTTCACCTTCCTATTAAAAACACTTCCCTCTCCTGAACCCTCTCCTGACCCTTTAACATATTTAAATGTAATAGTAATAGTTTTAATAGAGTCTATTCTTATTTTATAGATTACATATAATAATATTCTATTATTATTATTATTATTATTATTATTGTTGTTAGTATTATTAGTATTATTATTATTATATAGATTTAATAATAATAGATTTAATAATAATAGAGTCCTTCGGGACTGGGCGACATGGAAGTCAAGTAAGTAAGTAAGTAGGTAGGTAGGTAGGTAGGTAGGTGGGTGGGTGGGTGGGTGGATACAGCGATAGATACATAGATAGATACATAGATACATAGATACATAGATGATAGATAGATAGATAGATAGATAGATACATAGGTACATAGGTACATAGGTAGATAGGTACATAGATGATAGATAGATAGATAGATAGATAGATAGATAGATAGATAGATAGATAGATAGATAGATAGATAGATAGATAATGGAGACGACAAAAAAGTGCCCAGCCGAACCCAAAAGAATCGCACCCATTTCCTTCCCTTTTTAGCGGAGGGAGAAGCGAAAAGAGACGTTGCATCGGGCGAAATCGCAGGCTCCGCGGCTTGGCTAAGCGACACCGTGTGTGGCATTAGGAGGGGAAGAAGGGGGGGGGGGGAACCCAGCCGCGTACATCAGGGCTTCATTACGTTCCCAATAGATAACATTTGGTTTAACTCGGTCCCTAGATTAACAAGGCGGCGTAATAATAGCCCGACAAGCGAAGAAGAGGAGGGAGGGGGTGCGCTTTTTGTGTGGTCCTTCTCCTGCCTGGCCACGAACTGAAACATTAGCTCTCTCCTGCGCCCCCAAATCATTCCCTCCTAATTCTTCCCCTAACGGGGGGAGGGAGACAGAGAGTGGGGGGAGAGAAGGAGGGAGGAAGGGTCTTAATAAAATCCCCACTTGGTAGTTTGGGGAGAAAAAGATGAGGAGGAGGAAGGGTGGGGAGACATCACCCCCCAAACACACACACACACACACACAAGCGCGCCCCGTATGTTTCTCAGCCCAGGGTTTTGGCTCGGTCCCCGCAAGACAGCAACTCTCCTGTGGGTGTGGGTTCAGCCCCCCCCCCAAGGGACTTTTGGGGCCCCCTCTGTAAAATGGCAGCAGGCAGGGTCCCTCTCTGCCTGTTCTGGAGACCTCACCTACAAAAAGATACTGATCGCATTGAACGGGCCCAAAGACGGGCTACAAAAACGGCGGAAGGTCTTAAGCATGAAACTTTTCAGGAAAGACTTCGCGAACGCAATCTGTATAGTCTGGACTCTGGAGGACAGAAGGGAAAGGGAGGACATGATCCAAACATTTAAATATGTTTAAAGGGTTCGGGAGGGAAGTGTTTTTAATAGGAAAGTGAACACAAGAACAAGGGGACACAATCTGAGGTTAGGTGGGGGAAAGATCAGAAGCAACGTGAAAAAATATTATTTTATATTATCCCAGGCATGTTTAAATTCAGTTACTGTAGATTTACCTACGACGTCTGCTGGAAGTTTGTTCCAAGGATCTACTACTCTTTCAGTAAAATAATATTTTCTCACCTTGCTTTTGATCTTTTCCCCCAACTAACTTCAGATTGTGCCCCCTTGTTCTTGTGTTCACTTTCCTATTAAAAACACTTCCCTCCAGACTATACAGATTGAGTTCATTAAGTCTTTCCTGATAGGTTTGATGCTTAAGACCTTCTTAAGAGTGCTTAAGAATAGTAGATGCTCGGAACAAACTTCCAGCAGACGTGGTTGGTATATCCACAGTAACTGACTTTAAACATGCCTGGGATAAACATAGATCCATCCTAAGATAAAATACAGGAAATAGTATAAGGGCAGACTAGATGGACCTGGAGGTCTTTTTCTGCCGCCAACCATCTATGTTGCTATGTTTCTCTCCAGCAAGCCGCTTGGAAGACAGCCTCGGTTTGTCATTCTCAGCATCTCTGCCCCGCTTTATGGGCCCTTTTGCGCGGGAGTCTACCTTTTCCTCCCAGGCGGCGTCGAGCAAGCAAGCCAGCCAGGGCAGAGGCTCGATGGGAAGGACCGCCGCAAAGCAGAGAAGTCCGGCTATAAAGAAAACGCTGAGGTGCTGTGGAGCAGATCGCCTTTAGACCGAGCCTCGGCCACGGGTTTGGGCCCTTCACCGCCGGTAGGAAACGGTCAAGAACCCCACGGACCCGTTAAACTGTCCGGGAAGAAGGTGCGCACCGAAGAGAGAAAGTGTTACTCGCAATATGCAACAGAAAGACCTCTAAACGCAGCAGTACTTACTTTTCTTCCCTTAAGCCTTGGTCTCTCACCTCTCCAAACACACAACCCGCAAAGCCTTCCCAACTCACAATCGTTTTGGGGCGAACTTTGAACACAGGACACTTTGGAGACCAGTTACTAAATGAAAGATCAGAGTAGTTTCCCGGGTTTGTGGAAAATTTGGAAATTCATTTGCTTTGTCTGGATTGTATGGTTGTTTTTTATAAGGGCTTTTTAAAATTGTTTTTAATATTGGATTTGTATATATATTGCTTGTTGTGAGCCACTCCGAGTCCTTGGAGAGGGGTGGCATACAAATCTAATAAATTATTATTATTATTATTATTATTATTATTATTATTATTATTATTATTATTTCGCTTTGTTTCTATCTTTCAGGAGAGTCTGGCTTTTTTATAAATACACTGCTCAAAAAAATAAAGGGAACACTTACAAAACAGAATATAACTCCAAGTAAATCAAACTCAAGCTTTCCACACATGACAACATGTGTGTGTGTGTGTGTGTGTGTATACTGCTCAGAAAAATAAAGGGAACACAACAGAATATAGCTCCAAGTAAATCAAACTTGTGAAATCAAACTGTCCATTTAAGAAGCAACACTGATTGACAGTCAATTTCACATGCTGTTCTGCAAATGGAATAGTTGTGTAAATGAAATATTCAATGAGAATATTTCATTCATTCAGATCTGGGATGTGTTATTTGAGTGTTCCCTTTATTTTGTTTGATATATATTGCATGTTTTTTGCTGATTTTTCTTTAAATTAAGAGAGACTAGGATTTTTTTCCGACAGAAAAAAACATACTAAAAATATATGTGATACATATGAAACATATATACTGTACAGTATATGAAATATGTGATACACACACACACACAGTTTGCGGAGAGGGGCGGCATGCAAATCTAAATAAACATAAACATAAACACATACACAAACAAAACATTAGATTATTTGCTGCCAAGATAAGAAATTGGGTTGCCGCATTCTTCTGAATCCTTAGGAAAACCAAACAATAATTAATGCAGATAAGAGTTGCCAGCACCCCCCACAACTTTTTGACAAATAAATGGCATGGTCATGAAATTGAAACATTAACTGAGAGTAACAAATTAACACATAAGTAACCTAGATAAGAATTTTGGTGACTGAGAAAATGGTCCAACCATTTAGGAAAAGTAGATCCAAGTTTAGGCAGCCAAATCTAAGACTCTACAGGTGAGTTTTGTCAGAGGCATCACAGGTTATACCTAAGGTGAGTGAGTTTCAGGGGAGAGGTGTTAGCTTCCTGGTTCCCCCCCCCCCCCGCTAAGCACCTGCTTTCTACAGTGCAGTCAAGTTTTTAGTGAGAGAATACAAACTTTTCAGGTAGAGTTCCCACACACCCGACTATTAAAGCTCTGAACAGTCATTGCAACTCTGTATGATGTATTTTTTTCTTGGAAAAGAACACATGAAGCATTTATTTATGTACTGTTTTTCCCCAAAGGAATGTGCTGCTCCGTTACAGTATACTATGGAATGGAACAGTATTTAAATTTGCTTTACAAATTTAATACCATAATGATTACTCTTCCTTAAGGCGCACATAACTAGGAATATGGTTTTAGCATTCCTTAAAATTTGTGTTATACAGTATTTAACTTTTTAAAAATACCAAAATATTGTAGAGATTGCTTGAATCTAGGTATATGCAGACTCTTTAGGTTCTTTTTGTCTGAACTGAAAATTATTTTAAAATTAATACATCAGACCAGTTATTATACTTATCCTATAATTAGCAACACTAAGATTTTTTTTTTAAAAAAATCTGTTTTAATTGCTCATCTATTTTCAAAATGCCAGATCAGCTCAACATATTTTCTATACTTCTGTATATTTAAAAGCAATATAGTAAGTGTTGAATATTTGTCTGCACATTAGGGTAACTTTGTTTAAATGAGGTTTTTTTTTTCTTATTTGGTTATGTATACATGCTTCTATTCAAATATGAATGCTGGGAAGGTAGGCATATACAGTATCTGCATTATTTCTGTTTCTAAACGCTAAACCCATAAATGGGTGCCCCTCATCTATAATCTATCACATAGATTGGTAGGGGACACATACAAATGTAATCAGCTTGCCAAGTTCATTATACTCTGAAATCCTTGAAAGAATTTACATTCATTTGCTTCAAATACATAACATTGTCCTTAGAGAAGATTATAATTAAGCTACCAGACTTTATCCATCACTAAAAGAGCTCCTTGTTTTCTCTGGTTATTCCTTACCCTCATTTGAGTTATTTATTTATGAAAAGCTCAAAAAACTATTATTCTATGCTGAACTATAATGGTTTCTACCAGGGTAGATCAAGGCATGAGGTAGTTAAATTTGGTCTTCACCATAAACCTATTTTATGATTAAGTACAAAGGAAGTCCTACTGATTTCAACTATGAGCCTGTGAGATTATTGAAGACCAACTGCAGGAAAGGGGGAATACATAACTCCATATCAAAGTTGCTAATCTCATGCAAATATTATCAGATTTAGTGACCTTTCATTTGGATTAGGTTATGGCTAAATCTTGAGAACCATGCCTCCTCCGAGAAAACATTTGCCGCTATTATTATCTTGTGATTGTTATTTTTATTCATTTGCCTAAATATTGATCAAATTAGAACTACAAATACATTTTCACAGAGCAGATAGCCCTAAGTAGCCGGATTTTTTTTTCTTGAAAAATCATTTGCTTTATTTCCTGCAATATGTAAAAAAAAAAAGGGTTGTTTTGTTTTTTTAAAAAAAGAAAGGTACAATAAAACTTGTCAGTCCTCTTAACAATAATCCCGATAAAAAGAATATACATAAAATACAAATTAAAAAGACAGAGCGCCTTCCATTCAATACATACCCCGGGTTAAAAGAATGACAAGCTCTCCCATGTAAACATTTTGATCTTTCCGTGCATAAAAGAAATATTGGGGGGGGGGGGGGCAGGGAAATGAGCTGCAAATGACGACTCCCTCGACATTTTTGCTGGATTCCCATGCACCCCCCTTCCTTCCTTCCTGGGGGAGCCCAGTGAGCTCTTCAAGGGAAAGCAAATAAAACTTTTTAAAAAAGATATCTGAAAGGGGGTTGGTGGAAGGACGGCGTCTGTTTTCAAAGCAGAGGACCGTTCCCCTGCCATCTGTCTCTCTCTGCAGCAATCTAGAAATGGCTTAGCATAAATAGAGGTACGGAAGGAGAAGCAAACCGGAAGGCCGGAGACAAGCGAGAAAAAGGCCCCAGAGAAACCAACCAGCGAGTCGATCTGTCCGGAAAGGTCCCTCCGCGTCGCTGCTCTCGAAGGGAGGCGAAGGCTGGCCCAGGCACGCTCTAGCAATTGGAAATCCGGGCCGCGCAGCTTTCCAAGGCCGCCCCGTGGGCCAGAGTTCCTAGAGAGGCAGCGGCGGCGGCGGCGGCGGGAGAAGTCAGCGAGGGCGACGGCGAGGCCATCAAAGTTTGTGCCAGGACCGGCAGCCCCGCGGCCTGAGAGCCGCAGCGGCTTCCCGGCCCGGGGTTCACGCTTCCCCCGATGATGCTCTCAATGGAGAACGGGGAGCGCGCCAAGGCCGAGGACGTCTTGGTGGCGGCCGCGTGCAAAGAAGCGGCCAGCGACGGGCCCAGTTGGGCCGCGTAGCTGAAGCTGGTAGTCCGGCCCAGCTCCGGTGCCGCCGACGGGCCCAAGAGGGAAGGCGGGGCAGGCGGCAGGACGGGGCCCGACGCCGACGGCCGCCTCTCCTGGGGCGGGAAAGCGAAGAGCGTGGAGGGCGCGGGGTAGGGCTGGAGGTGGAGGCCGTAGCCGCAGCTGTAAGGCCCGTAGGCGTAGGGCTGAGCGGCGGGCTGCGGCGGCGGCTGAAGGAAAGCGGCGGCGGGTTCTAGCCCGCGGAGGAGCAGGTCGGAGGCTGGCAGCGGCTGCCTCTTGAAGCGCTTCCTGCGCCGCAGGAAGCTGCCGTTGTCGAACATGTCGGCGGACTCCGGGTCCAGCGTCCAGTAGTTGCCTTTGCCCGGGTTGCCCGGCTCGCGGGGGATCTTGACGAAGCAGTCGTTGAGCGACAGGTTGTGGCGGATGGAGTTCTGCCAGGCCGGGAACTTCTCGCGGTAGTAAGGGAAGCGGCCGCTGATGAACTCGCAGATCTCGCTCAGCGTCAGCCGCTTCTTGGGGCTCTGCAGGATGGCCATGGTGATGAGCGCGATGTACGAGTAGGGCGGCTTCACCAGGCTGCTCTTGCCGCCACCGGCCGCCCTGAAGGGTCCCGGCTGCGAGGGGGAGCCGGAGGACGAGGAGGAGGGCGAGGAAGGCGACCCGGAGCCTGGGGACCTTGCCGGCGCGCGCCCCCGCGGGGACCTAGCCAGGGAGATGGCCTCGTCCTCCTCCTCGTCGTCGTCGTAGGGCCGCCGGGGAGGGGGCTCCTCCTCGTCGTCCTCATCCTCGTCGCCGCCCCCCTCGTCCTCTCCCTCCCCGACCACGTCGATGTCGGTCTCTTCGGCCAAGGCGGAGGCGGCGGCGGACATCTCCGCGCTCAGAGTCATCGCTTGGCGGAGCCGGGCATGGGCGCAGCGGGCGGGGGAGGCGAGGCTGCGGGGCAGCTGCCCGCGCAGGGGGCGTGGGTTGTCCGCTTATGGCCCGGCGTTCCTCCACCAACCGGACTTGGACTGGCTTCTCCGGCGGGTGGGCGAACCGGGAGCTCGCTTTCCCCTCAGTTAGGAGTGAACCTTGACTGTGGCGGGGGTGGGGTGGTGGCGGGCGGAAGAAGCAACGGCGACCCTTCTCGCGGGGAGGCTGGAAAAAAAAACGCAGCGGAGCCCCGCGGAGGAGCTTGGCCAGGCTGAGGCCGTGCCCAAAGGGGATGGCCTTTTCTCCTCCCGCGGGCGGGCGGGGCAGGGAGCGGAGCGGAGAGTCACATGGCTCCCAACGTCAGCGCCCGCAATCGGGAGGAAAAGATTCCTGAAAAAAAAAAAGCGGCGAAATTGGGGGGAGGGAGCGCGACGAGAAGAGACTGAGGCAAAATCGGAGCTCTCATTCCGGGCGTTAAAAAGCCCACTGGGTATATTGGGGGGGAGGGGCGCCCTTGGGAACTCCTCTTCCTTTGGCTGACTTCCCCTCCCCCCACTCACGCCTCCCACCGGACTGTGGCCGGGCTGCTTCCCCGCCTCAGATTTTCCTTGCCCCCCCCCCCCGAATGGCTGGTTGTTATGTGTTTCTTCTCAAAACTGGAGGGACCTGGAGAAAGTGCCGCCGACAAGTCCCCCCCCCAAAAAAAAAAATCTGAGGGAAAAACTCTGTCAGGGAGGAACGTAGAGGGGTGGGGAGCGTCGCGCGCCAGTTGGTGAAGTGGGTGGCGACGACGGAGGAGCCCCAAGAAATTCTCGCCGAGCTTTTTTTTTTTTTTTTTTTTTTTTTTTTAATACGCCGGGAAGCGGAGAAAATGAAACCCCGAGGCGGAGTTGTTTGCCCCGGCAAAGTCCGAAGAAGACGGGGTTGGTTATTTTAGTAAACTGTAATGCCGAGGTTTGTCACTCAGTCTCTCGTCGCCCTTGTAGATTAACGGGAGCGTGCTTCGGTCGAGGGTCTCTCTCCCTCTCTCAAAAGGTTTGTGGCTCTTCTCTCCAGCCTGGATCTTTTCCCCCCTCAGAAGTTATGTCTGCTCGGACCACCCGAAGACGCCTGGGGACGGGCGGGCTGACCGTCGTTTGGCAGCCGAGTAAATAACGCCTAGCTCGAGCCTTTCGCGCTCCGCTGAGATTAAAACGAGAAACTTGTTTACTGAAAGGCTGAAGCGATTGAAAAAATATAACGTGCCTGAAGCCGGTGGGGGATTTTCTTTTTCTTTAAAGGTGACTTGATAATAATCATAGTATAAGGCAGTGTTTCCCTTCGCTGGCTGGGGAATTATGGGAGTTGAAGTCCAGATCTCTTCAAGTTGCCAGGGTTGAGAAACACTGATATAAGGGCAGACTAGATGGACCATGAGGTCTTTTTCTGCCGTCAATCTTCTATGTTTCAATCATTTCAATGGGGACAAAGCAACTTCTAAAACTAGAGGGTCTCCAAGGTTGGCAACTTTAAGCGTGTAAGACTTTAACTCCCAGAATTCCCCAGCCACCTAAAGTTAAACTATACAGAATTCCCCAGCTAAGGGGAATTGTGGGAGTTGAAGTCCTCCAGGCTTAAAAGTTGCCAAACTTGGAGACCCCTGTTTCTAAACTGTCTCGATCTTTGTTTCTCTTCCTCCCTTTTTTCCGCTTCCCCAACCAAACTCTCCACTGGGCATAAATGAAGTTTGATAAAAAAAAAAAAAAAAGCAAGGGCGGTCACGATTTTCCAACCATTAACAGCGCAGTGCGCTTCTCCTCAGAAATGAGGCTTTCAAAGAGGCTCATTCGCGAGCAAGAGAGCGCGGCGGTCGCTCTGCAGCTCTGAATGCGGTCGCCGGGCTGTCTGAAAAGGCAGGAGAGGACTGGAGCTTCTGTGCTGCTGTTGCCAACGCGCCGCCAGGCGGAGCCGACCTACTTGCCGTTTTCCGCTGCCTCTTCCCTGACCCGCATTGTGATAACGCCCTATCGCTGGGGCGAGGGGGGGGGGGGGGGCGACGGCAAAGAGGCTGGTTTGCTTCTTGCTCTCTTTAGTCAATGGGCAGTTTCATCAAGTGGGCATTCTTAAAAAGCGCCCCGATGATTTCAGGCGGTGAATTAAAAACGTGGGAAACGCGTAGAAGCGTGTGCACGCTCGTGTGTACCCTTACATGTGGGTGGATGGGAGGGAGAGCTAATAAATGCCAAAGGAGGCCAAACGTTTGTTTCTTTTTGCTCGTTATTACAGCGTGTGTGTGTGTGTTTGTGTGTAGAGTCTGTGTTTGTGTGTAATTAAGTACATTCAACCAGATCCAGGACAAATCTGTTTGGAAATTATTCCATGCATTAAAACTTCTCTTCCCCATTCTTCCTGTCTATGTATTGATACATCTATGAAATAATTTTAACTACTGGTCATTAAATAAAAATAAGCAGGGTTTCATTCAGATTGGGCGACTGTTTAGAGAAATCTCTCTACCGTTTTTAAAGAAAGAAAAACAAATCCCATTTTCTCTAATAAGTTTCTAAATAAAGAATTTCCCTGATGAAATTATACCAATAAGATCCCTTCCAGTGGAATGGCCCTGCTTCTTAAAGTAACCAAGGATTTTGAAATTAAGGGACATGCAACTCTTACACTTTGTTCTTACATATATTAGAAATAAAATTCTGATTCTTTCTACTAATATATTTTGTACTGTTCAAAAGAATAAAGGGAACACTCAAATAACACATCCTAGATCTGAATGAATGAAATATTATCATTGAATACTTCGTTCTGTACAAAGTTGAGTGTGCACAACAGCAGGTGAAATTGCTTGTTAATCAGTGTTGCTTCCTAAGTGGACAGTTTGATTTCACAGAACTTTGATTTACTTGTATATTGTGTTGTTTAAGTGTTCCCTTCATTGTTTGAGCAGTGTGTATTGAATACTTTAACTCAATTTAGCTCAACTGGTAGATAAAAATAAATCCGGTTTATAGACATGTAGTAATTATATTAATTAACTATACCTATTAATATGGCAAAAAAATAAGGCAGATTGTTTAGAAGTCAAACAATTTTATTTTCTTGGGATTTACTTCCAAATAAATGATTTTGAAGGCTAAAGGAAATTCCATTTAGTTCAATATATTTCTACATTGCTCAAATAATTTTTTTTCATGTAGACATACCTTAAAGATATGACTAAATAACAAAAAGCTAGCGATCTTGTTAAAAATAAGTGGGCACACAAATTCCCTCCACAGTTTCTTCAAAGATACCAAGTTGTATCATTAAATATTTGAACAAGGAATCTATCTGCCCAGGAACCACAGCTATGACTACAAATGAGTAAGGATTTGGAACGATTTGTTAGAAGTCTGAAAATTATGTTGATTTATTGCTTATTTACAATTTTTGAAGTTTCTGGTAATACCAGATTGTACTATCATGTGTACTATTTTACTTTTTTTCAGTTTTCTTCTATTTCAGAATATTTCAGTTAAAGTTGAGTTAGATGGGAAATGTTTGCATCTCTGGGCATATTCCCCCAGAAATAAGACTGAATTTCTAAATAATTGCATGCACCCTCTTTTATTTTATTTTATCTTCTTCTTCTTCTTCTTCTTCTTCTTCTTCTTCTTCTTCTTCTTCTTCTTCTTCTTCTCCTCCTCCTCCTCCTCCTCCTCCTCCACTTCCTCCTCCTCCTTCTTCCTCTTCTCTGTTTTTGGCTGAAGAATAAGTCTGAATGGCGGACATTTCCATAGATATTAGTCGGCTTTGGAGGGCGGGGGTGAGAGAGGACAGATACATAAAGAATTATAACATTATAATTAATTATAACAAAATTAAAGAATTATTAAATCTACGTGGATCAGGTGGATCCCTTCAATCAGATGCACAACGCACACTGGAGGTGGTTAATTCCGAGTGGTAAACGCTACTGTTCTCTAGGAAGAGATCGCCCGGAAAGGACCAGAGATGTAAATAACCACCGACTTTATTCTGTCACGAGAGAAACGGAGCTCCTGCGACACGCCCGAAGGTTGGATTCGTTACAGTTTCTATACCACCCGTCCAACATTCCCATTTCAGTCCGTTTCCAATTCTCCTCTCCGACGGTTGGGGGAAGAGCATCCCCGAGCGCTCTCCGATCGTAAAACAAGACTTCCATCTTTTCCAGCTTCT
Organism: Erythrolamprus reginae; assembly: GCF_031021105.1. Lineage (NCBI taxonomy): Eukaryota > Metazoa > Chordata > Lepidosauria > Squamata > Dipsadidae > Erythrolamprus > Erythrolamprus reginae. Next base: position 313,740,027 of record NC_091951.1, read on the forward strand.
CCAAACCCCGTGGGAAAGAAAAGGTGGAGACGCCACTGATTCTGATCGAGTGAATCGGCGCGACTCGCGTGTAGTAAGAGAACGGCCAAAGAATCCCCGACCGAGATTCACCGAGCCGGGAACTGCGGCAGTAAAGAGGGAGAAGAAACGCCGCGGGAGAACTACGACTGAAAAGTTGATCGATCCAACTCTGGCAGCAGAAGGGACCGCTTGGGTAGGTCGGACCCGAAAGAGATGCCCAAATCGGCGATCTTCCAGATCGGAGGCGAGATTAAAACCATCCCCTTTCTGTGAGATTCAGAACAGGAGAACACTGCAGCTGTTGTGGCCTAGATCAGGAGGTCGTGAGTTCGATCCCAAGGAGGGGCAGTTGTAGGGTCTCCTGCTTGGGCAGGGGGTTGGACTAGATGATCTGCAAGGTCCCTTCCAACTCTGTTAAGAAGCTCGCAAGCTTGTGCCCCACCAAAGGGCAAAGGGAAGGGAAGGATCGCGTCTCCCCGGTTAACGACGGCCGCCCTCTGCAGAAGCTCAGAAGGCGCCTTCGCCCAACCGACTGGTGCAGGGAAACGGAGGCGCAGAGCGATGTTCAATGTGCCCAACTGCTAATCTTCGGGCAAGCAAACTTCTTCGACCGAACCGGTGGAACGACCGAGCTAGCTGGGCGTTGTGCGGACTGCAGCCCAACTTTCCGGAGGTTGCAGATTGCAGAAGGACCTGCGGAAGTGGCTCCTTCCTCCGGGTAGTTGCCGCAGTGACTCCGTAGAGCAGTGTTTCCCCAAGCGTGGCAACTTGAAGATATGTGGACTTCAACTCCCAGAATTCCCCAGCCAGCGAATGCTGGCTGGGGGGTTCTGGGAGTTGAAGTCCAGATATCTTCAAGTTGCCACGCTTGGGGAAACACTGCCGTAGAGAAACGATGCCACCTAGCGGCCGATCAGAGCCTTGTCATCAGCTCCTTCAAAGGCTCTATTATTCTTTTAAGTTGGCTGGTGGCTCTCCATCAGATCCCCTGCGTTGAAAGTAAAGAGGTTGCCCCTTTTCCCTGAGAGTGGTGGAGTTTGCAAGGAAGGCTCCTTTCTTCGAGGTAGTCTAGACTTCCTCCCCATCACTTGCCCCATCGAATTGAGGGGTCGGGGGAGAAATGCTCAGACTCATTCTGGCTCTCTCTGGCTTTGGATCCCAACTCTGGTCCATCTCTCCATCATTGTCATGATGAGTAGCCTTTTAGCATGAACGGGAGCATCCTACAAGGCGCATTTTTTAAATAACTTGGACAAGCTTGGAGGAAACTGAGTAGAGAGCTATGACTTGTGAGATGGCTTGGAAGGCTCCTTTCAACAACAGGCGTGGTTTTAGTAACATCATTTGGTTCTTCTTCTGGAGATGGTGGTATTCCATCATCCGACCTTTTGGAATCAACTGACCCCCAAGAGATCCGCGCTATCTCCACCCTATCGGCCTTCCGGAAAGCCGTCAAGACCTGGCTTTCCAGCAGCCCCCTGGAATTAGGATTCACTGCAAGTATATATGGGTTTTTTTAGGATATTGCTTTTATTGTATTGTTGTTTTTATTGCTGTTGCATTTATGATTTTTTAAAATAATTTTTTATTTAATATAGCGGTTTTTGCCTCCCCACTCTTATCAAAAGTTTCTAGAGTAAAATTATACATATATTTTCATGCAAAGATACATATTCTTATATTCCTTACTACTGTTTTCTCTAATTCCTAACACTTAACATTCTAATATTGTTTACTATTAGCTATTTACACATTTATAACTATTTAATATTTACACATTTATGGCTTAATTATTTATTCATTGGAGTGAGTGGCATAAAACTACAATACAATACAACACAACACAACACAAAACAATACAGTACAATAGATATTGCGTTCTCTTTTTTAAAAGTGGGAAATTAATAAAAATATTTAAAAATAAAAACACAATAGATAGCTAGATAGCTAGTTAGTTAGATAGCTAGTTAGATAGCTAGTTAGATAGATGGCTGGATGGATGGCTGGATGGATGGATGGATGGATGGATGGTTAGTTCAAGTGTTAAAATGACCAAGCCTTCATTGCTCGGGACTTTGCTTTATGAAAATAGGTTCCCCAAGCAACTCAAGATTACTTGTACTTCTCTGCCTAGAGCTATAATTTATTGGGCCATTCTCACCTATATTCACAAGCAAGAGAAGCCATCTTATTAGAGCCCTTCTTCATTGATGCTGAAGCACTAATCACTAGAGATGCTGCATTGGGAAAGGATCTGTATATAGGCAGACAAGTGTTACTTGTGGGTCCCCAAAACAATTTTTCCAACATTAACTTTTAAAGCCCAACACAGTTGTATGGTCTGCCAATCCTTGGGTCAGCAGCACAACATTTTACTGGCTTGAAATGTGCTCATCAGTGCTATTCTCTATTCTCCTCTGTTTCAGGTCATCGCAATCACCTGATCTCCTTTCAAAATGTGTTTTTAAAAAAACAAACAAAATGAAGGTGCTTTGGATAGCAATGAAATAGAAACGAGGGCTGTATTAACTTAGGAATAAAAGGACATTCAGTTTGCCTCACTCATATCTGGAGACAAGATTATGGAAAGTTCATCACAAGAGAAGGGTTGCTTCACTGATGTTTTCACATGTGGAGAAATCTTTGGATAATTTGATATTTTTTGGGGTTTACAGTCCTGAAATATATAAACCTTGGATATAAATTTATTAAATGAGGAAGTTCAATTTATATTTCCCAGAAAAAAACCAGTTAATGGAGAACTAACAAATTTTTTATGATTTAACAAGGGACAAGACAAGGTTGTCCACTGTCTCCACTTTTGCTCATTTTAGTTCTTGAAGTACTAAATAGAGACATAAGACAAGATGAGAGAGTTATTGGGCTTAAGATTTAAAAAAATGAACTTGTTAAGAGCATTTGTGAATGTTAGTTTTAAAAGATCCACTAGAGCGAGTAGAAACATTAATGGGAAAATTAAATGACTTGGGTTTTAAGATTAATAATAATCAGAAGACAAGAATGAAAAGAAAAATATGAAGATAGAAGACTAAATGGAATTAACAGGGAATGGTGATTTTAACAGTGATTTTAACTTTGAGAAAAAAAATAAAATGCTTATGTGTTACTATGATAAATATGAATTGTATGTTACTTCAAAATAATTACGGTATATTAATATGTAAAATTAAGGACATATGGAGTTGGGAGGAATTAAAATTACTAGTGTTTGTTGTAAGAATGAATGTTTCATCAAGAATAGTGTTTTGTTTCAGACTACCTATTTTGACAACCAATATTCCATTCAAATAATGGCAAAAAAGACGTATCTCAATTTATAAGGCAAAGAAAAAACCATGAGATAAATATAAAATATTAAGAGATTTAAAGGAAAGAGAAGAACTACATTTACTGGATTTGAAATTGTATTCTGCTGCTTGTTGTTTGTTCTGGCTGAAAGGACGAATGCTGCTGAGAAACAAGAGATTTTGTACAGTTAGATAATGAGTGGCATGGATATTAATGGTACAATAAAGGTTAGAATTAATGTAGACTTTTTAAAAAGTTTTATATGTGTCATATTGAGAATATGGAGTAGATATAAACCCGAGTCATGCTCAAAAACATGTTTATGGGTCTCAACTCAGGTAGCTTTTCATAGAAGATAAACAGACAATGATAAATGGTTGAAGTACTGGGAATTATTGGAAAACCATCAAGGAGAATTTAAATTTAATTTAAATCAAATCAAAAGAGCAATTAACAGCAAAAGAATATAGTTTTCATTGGTTTTCCCATTTAGTCATCAGAAAGATTCAAAATGCACAGAACAACCGATGGCATGGAGCAACATGAAACAGAAGGTAAAGTACAATTGCATTGATAATGAACATGTAATTGTTAAAATGTATACACTTTCAATGAAATTTGAAACAGAAGAAAAACAAGTTAAATAATGTATGATAAAGTGGACTAAGAATTTTGATTATAATATACAGACAGATCAATGTGAAAATATATTATTAAAAGAATGGAAAGTTATGTGTTATGATCTGAAACGGAATTTTTATAAAATGACATATTGTTGATACATGATGCCAAAGAAATAATCTAGAATGTAGTGTTTGAAATGTGAACAAAAAGAAGGAACAATTCATTATGTTTGGTGGACATGTAAAAAAGCTTTTAAAACTGATTTCAATTATATACGTTGATACTGAGGTTTTAAAAGATTAATATTCAATCGAAGTGAATTTTTTTCCTTGTGAACTGCAGTAATAGATAAAGTTAGAAAAAAACCATGGGAAGATTATTTCAATGTATGATTACCATGGCAAGATTATTATATTACAAAGATAGAAGGATTCGATGCTAACTACTATGGAGGAATTGTGAAATTGAGTAATTCTCCTGAAATAGATATCTCAAAAATTGATTATATTTATTGGTGATTAAAAATATCTAATAAATTAACAAAAAATGAGCTTGTGATTTATGGCTTTGATGACTAGACAGGACAAATTATATTAAGAACAGTTTTATGAAGGAACTTTAGAGAGTGAGGTAAAAATATAATTATACCTGCAATTGTTGTGAATTATTATTATTATGGTTAATCTTGAATTCGATTGTCTGGAATTGGTAAAAAATTACGAAAAAATTTGCAAAGTCAGAAAGTAATGCACCACATTCTTTTTCTCAGCCTACAATAATGGTACAAATGCAAAACTTTAGATATACATTATTTGAATTGTCAGGAGTGCATGTGTAAATTTTGCGTTTCTTCAGAGATAGCGTAGCTATAGCAGTGTTGTGAAATGGTGTCTGTAAGTGATGTACGTTATAAGCAGCGTGTCCTCGTTGCAGAGAAAGAAACTGTTGGGAACATTCAGAAACATTTGTGTACAGTTTGTGGAGAATCTGCAGTTGACAGAAGTACGGTTAGTCGCTGGGCACAGAGAGTGAGGCCATTAGAAGACAGTGCACAGTGCAGAAGTGGCTTCCTTACCAGAACAAGTGGTACTGACAGGGCATACACACTCTTGTATCTCGATGGAGGAAGGCCATAGAACGGGATGTAGATTACGTGGAAAATTAGGGAGTGTAGAGGAAACATTATTCTTTCTTGTGTGTAAATTTCATTGTGTTCAATAAATAATTGTTAAAGAAAAAAATGTGGTGCATTACTTTCTGGGCGACCCTCATAACAGTTCAAGTGGTAATAATAATAATAATAATAATAATTTATTAGATTTGTATGCCGCCCCTCTCCAAAGACTCGGGGCGGCTCACAACAATGATAAAAATAATATTATAGTGGCACAAATCTAATATTAAAAGAAATAACTAAAACCCTATCATATTAAAACCAAATACATACATACCAAACATAAATTATAAGGAGCTTGGGGGAAAGATGTCTCAAATCCCCCATGCCTGGTGGTATAGGTGGGTCTTGAGTAGTTTACGAAAGACAAGGAGGGTGGGAGCAGTTCTAATCTCCGGAGGGAGTTGATTCCAGAGGGCCGGGGACGCCACAGAGAAGGCTCTTTCCCTGGGGCCCACCAGACGACATTGGTTAGTCGATGGGACCTGGAAAAGACCAACTCTGTGGGACCTTATCGGTCGCTGGGATTCGTGCGGTAACTAAGGACTTAAGAGCAATTAAGATAGCACTGAGTATATAGACAGTTCCGAGGAAGGTGGTTTTTTGCAAAGTCAGAATACTCAGGACTAATAAGTTCAAAATTTCCATGTATCTAGGCTTCTATTATTACTGGTCTAACCATTGGTTTCTTTCTCCATAATCGCGCAACTTTAATTTGCAGAATGTGGTATTTTGATATTTTTTCTGGCTCTTTCGATCTATGCATCATCTGGTATTGCAATATTAATGAACCAGACTTTTTTTCTTTTCCACAATAGTGAGGTCAGGCATGTTGTGGGCTAGATGTCGATCTCTTTGGATCCCAAAGTCCCACAAGATCTTGGCCTCTTCATTTTTAAGAACTTGGTTAATTTGATGCTCCCAGTAATTTTTGCTGCATTTGAACCCAACTTTTGGCAAAGCTTCCTATGTATGGTTTTGATAACGTAATCATGATGCTGTAGATAATCAGTCTGTGAGATTTTTGCTATTAGTAATAAGGTTATTTACTGTTTCATCTTTCTCATTGCATAAGCGGCATTTGCTGTTGTTGCTGACATGTTAAATTTTTGCTTTCATGGAATGGGTCTTGTTCCTGGGCAGCCAAAATAAAGCCTTCAGTTTCTTTCAAGAGCTCAATTCAGCCTTTGTTTTTCTAAACAGTTTTAAACCATCTATGTAGAGCAAATGGAAATTTTTCAACCCGTTTTAGCCAATTCATGGTGACAGTTTGTTATGATTAAAATACTGTTAGTGATGCCATCAAAAATACAAATATCAGAGGTGACAATGAATTGCCTTGGAAGATTCCTTGCTTGTTTATTATTAGTGTATGGCGTTGTTACATTGGCCAGGAGACTACAGTTGTGCGACTGCACAATGGTAGTTTAGCTGTCTGTTTACCAGCTCTGTCCGGGAGAAATTTGCACGCTTCCAATGGTGCCCCACAACGCAAGCTGGTTTGACACGAGAAAGACAAGTGGCTCTTCTTCCCTCCCTCCCTGGAGTAACCTTACAAATAAGAGCCATACCCAGGAAGATTCAGAGGAATGGGACTGCCTGCACAGAATGCTAGCTTGTCTCTCAACTAAAGTGGTACCTATTTCTCTACTCACATAGAGCATGCTTTTGAACTGTTAGGTGGGCAGAAGCTGATAGGAGCTCATCATGACACAGTGCTAGGACCCAAACTGCTGGGGGAGAAACCATCTTGAGCATCATTTAGCTATTGAGCCACTGTGCCTCTACTGCTATGAAAAATATCAGAAACTACTGTAATTTTCAGAGTATAAGACACACCTTTTTCCTCCCAAAAAGAGGCTGATAATTTGGGTGCGTTTTTTACTCAGAGTGCAACCCTAACTAGCTGCCAACAATCTTCCCAGCTCTTAACTTGCAGGCTCTTTCATTGTTTCTCTCTGTGAAGAATGTTTTCCAAGCCCTAAGTCTTACTGGCTTGCAAGCTCTTTCATTGTTACTCTCTCCCAATAAAGTTTATTTAAAGCCCCAACAAGGGCATAAAATAATGTGCTGAAGCTGACCACACTAAGGACGCTAGCCAGATGAATACCTGGTCAGTAGATACTTTTCCCTATTTTCCTCCCCAAAATCTAATACTCTGGTGTGTCTTATACTCCAAAAATATGGTATTTCTTTGTATACTGCTCAAAAAAATAAAGGGAACACTCATAACACATCCTAGATTTGAATGAATGAAATATTCTCACTGAATATTTCATTTGCACAACTATTCCATTTGCACAACAGCATGTGAAATTGATTGTCAATCAGTGTTGCTTCCTAAGTGGATAGTTTGATTTTACAGAAGTTTGATTAACTTGGAGTTATATTCTGTTGTTTAAGTGTTCCCTTTATTTTTTTGAGCAGTGTGTATTTTTTTTATTTTCTGTTTTTTAAAAAAACTTTTTTCTTCCACTTCTTGCTTATTTTTTTTGCTTTGTTTCCTTTCCCTTTTTCTCTCTTAACTTTATATTAGTTTGTATTAGTTTTTAATCTTCTTTTTAAAAGGCTGCAATAAAAGTAATATTTTGAAAAAGAATTGTAATGATGACTGTTGATAATGCAAAATATTATGCAAGATATTCGCAGGATTGGAAACAGAGTTTTTCATTATTTATCCTTAAATGCGAACTCTAGGCAGCTCAAATAGGATAATCTTTAAGATTTTAGTAGTTTACTATAAACCTATACCCTCACTGGCTATAAGGGGGGTCTAGAAATAAATTGACCTGAAATAAATATTCTGCTTTCTGCCTCAATTTCAGAGCCATTTTGAAGGGGATCTCTAAAGATTTCTATGCCTTAACTGTACAAAATCAAAGGCCAGTCCATTTTGCAAATGGGAAACTATTTACTGTGTTGCAAGAATTTTTTTTACCCAAATCCCAATTTAAACCAATAAACCAATTTGTGACCAGTGTGTTTTTAAGACAAAATTTATATGTAAACAAGCATATTTATGTGTTTGCTTCTATCTCTAGAAACACAGCAGACTTATTTTAAAAACAAAGAGACTTGTGTTTAATTTGCATATAGCCTGTAATTCACATCACTTTTCTTTCCAGCAAGTGCCGTGCTTTGGATATCTTTTCTGCTTGACAATTCCTTCTAGTCTAGCTTATTCAACTGAACACCTTAAATATGGCTTTGGTTAGGAACATAGGAACATAAGAAGAGCCATACTGAATCAGGCCAAAGCCCATCGAGTCCAGCATTCTGACACAGTGGCCCACCAATTGTCCTTGGGGATCTTGAGCAGAAAGAGAAGGCAAGACCCTCCTTTTCCCTTGACCCCCAACAAATGGTACTCAAGGGAATCCTGCCTGCCTCAACCAACATAGAGGCGATACATGGACATCCCTTTCAATAACCACTGATACACTTGGCATCCATGAATCTGTCTAATCCTGCCTTGAAGCTATTAAGGCTGACAGCTGTCACAATCTCTTCTGGAAGTGAATTCCATAAAGCAAGGACCCTCTGGGTGAAGAAATATTTCCCTTGATTTGTCCTCACTTTCTTACCTATGAGCTTTAGGGAGGGTCCCCTTGTCCTAGTATTGTGTGATAGAGAAAACAAACTGCATTGCAACATACATTTTGTCACTTTCTACCTTTGTATAATTTTTCTCTATCCACCTTTTCTATCCCATGCATGATTTTATACACTTCGATCAAGTCACCCCTTAAACGCCCTCTTTCAAGGCTGAAGAGGCCAAGGCGTTGCAACCTGGTATCATAAGGGAGGTGCTCCATTTGCTTATGGCTGCTAATGTGTTCTGATATAGGGTCCTGCAATGTTTATTCCCATTGAAATGATTCTCCTTCCATCTTCTGGCTTTTATCTCTTTGCCTGTGGGGAAATGGATAGGGTGGTCTATTTCAGAATGTCTATTCCTTATTACTTGCTCTCATGTATCAAGACTTCCTTGATGGGCAAATAACTTATTAAAAGTATTTTTTTAACTAAGAGTGACTTTTATATCATCGAATCTTACAACTCACTCTATTTCTATACTGTCTCAGTCCTCACCCAGCCTATGGAAATCCACTTTGGTTAATTTGGTTAATTCACCTGGATGTCAGCAGCCAGGCATTTTGGTGCCAGCCCTATATTTGTTTAGTTTAATTTTGTACTTTTGCTGGACTTTTATGCATTTACTATGCTGGCCTGAAATGTTAGCATGATTTTGAAGTAATTGATATTTATGCTATTGATAGTTTAGAATGGTTGCAAAGATCTTCAGCTGAATGATTGAACGGTGATGTTACCATTTTATTTATTTTTATTTATTTATTTTCTCCAATACACAATGAGGGTTTTAGTGGGTATACTGTATATCTATATACATGAAGGTTATAGAGGAGATACTCATAGTAAAATATATCTATGAAAGAATAGAAAAGAAGATAAAGTAATAGAACATATCAATGAAAGAATAGAAGAAGAGATATAGGAATAGAAGAAAGGTATAGGAGATATAGGAGAGCAATAGGACAGGGAACAGAAGGCACTCTAGTGCACTTGTATTCCCCCCTTACTGACCTCTTAGGAATCTGGATAGGTCAACTGTAGATAATCTAAGGGTAAAGTGTTGGGGATTTGGGGATGACACTATGGAGTCCGGTAATGAGTTCCACGCTTTGACAACTCGGTTACTGAAGTCATATTTTTTACAGTCAAGTTTGGAGCGGTTAATATTAAGTTTAAATCTGTTGTGTGCTCCTGTGTTGTTGTGGTTGAAGCTGAAGTAGTGGCCAACAGGCAGGACGTTGCAGCATAGATCTTGTTTAAGGCGTCTTAGTTCTAAACTTTCTAGGCCCAGGATTGAAAGTCTAGTCTCGTAGGGTATTCACCACCAAAACAAGAACACACCCTTTTCCAGTATCCAGTGTGGCTTTTTGAAAAAGCCTCTTAAAAAAGAAAGAAAAAGTACTGTAACATCAATATCGGAGCAAAAGAATTATCGGTCTTCAGTTTTCCAGCTGTCACTTCTCTTCTGGGGAAAAAATGAAAAGAAAACCATAGAGTTACACTTAACTATCTCATCCACTGGAACATCTAGACCAGTGTTTCCCAACCTTGGCAACTTGAAGATATTTGGACTTCAACTCCCAGAATTCCCCAGCCAGCGAATGCTGGCTGGGAATTCTGGGAGTTGAAGTCCAGATATCTTCAAGTTGCCAAGGTTGGGAAACACTGATCTAGATTCAGAATTTATACTTGTGTTTGGCCATCTACTGTGACTTATTCAGCAAATCACGATTCAAGCAAATCATGGGGTTAACATAATGCATTTGTTCAGTCAGTCATATTTATTATCTTTCTCTGTTTGTCTCTCACACACAAATACACTGTGCCTCCACCATGGGCACACACAGTTCCAGAATGTATTAATTGCTCCTCTCTCAGTGCATCCGATAAAAAAATATTCCTTTTATTTGCCTCTTCCGTTTAGCTTTAAGTACTGATCCCTATTTAAATTGCATTCTTTCCATCTCAATTGGTATTTCAATGGGCTTGGAAAAGCAAGGCTCAGGCACAGAAAACTGTGACGCCACGTCATTTAAGTGCTGGACAGACAATGTGCTTAGTGTAGGTCAGCTGGAAGGAATGGCAGTGATTTTAGCCTTTGGCCATCCATTTCAGAATGGAAGAAATTGAAATCCTGCTGGTGGAAATAACTTGAGAGTGGTCATAGCAGGGGAGGATTTCTAGGCATAGTCATAGCATTGACTGGCCAACTGCATTGCTAGGGTTGCAGTATCTGGATTGTAAAAACATAAACAACCACTAGATGTTAGCAAAGAAAGATTTAAAGTGCTAATATTCTGCTGCCATCCTGTGGCTGTTTAGAGTTTTGCAGATTAAGGTGCAGATGGCTTGAAGCTTCACAATAGATCAGTGATGGCAAACCTTTTTTCCTTTGGGTGCTGAAAGAGCGTGTGCCCGCACTATTGTCCATGCACGTGCCCACACCCATAATTCAATGCCTGGGGAGGGCGAAAAAAGCTTCCTCCACCCCACCACCTGAGGCCATCTGGAGCCAGCAGCTGCCTGTTTCCCTCCTTCAGGTGTTCTGCTGGGCTCTATGGTATGAGTCTCCGTAAAATTCAAGGGTACAAATTCCAGACACACACACACTTGAAAGTTCAAAAACAAGTTATGTCAGACTAATCTCATTGATTTCTTTGACTATGTCACAAAGGTGTTGGATGAAGGTGATGCCATGGATATTGCCTCTTTATATATCCACATAAAGAGCTGATAGATAAATTAGTGAAGATTGGACTTAATCCCTGGATAGTTCAATGGATTTGCAGCTGGCTGAAGCATAGACATCAGAGAGTTATTGTTAATGGCGAGTATTCTGAGCAGAGTCAGGTTACAATCGGTGTGCCACAAGGGTCTGTTCTGAGTCCTATTCTTTTTAATGTTTGTGAGTGACATAGGGGACGGTTTGGTAGGGAAGGTTTGCCTATTTGCCGATGACTCTAAAGTGTGCAATAGGGTTGATATTCCTGGAGGCATCTGTAATATGGTAAATGATTTAGCTTTACTAGATAAATGGTCAAAGCAATGGAAACTGCAGTTTAATGTTTCCAAATGTAAAATAATGCACTTGGGGAAAAGGAATCCTCAATCTGAGTATTGTATTGGCAGTTCTGTGTTAGCAAATACTTCAAAAGAAAAGGATTTAGGGGTAGTGATTTCTGACAGTCTCAAAATGGGTGAACAGTGCAGTCAGGCGGTAGGGAAAGCAAGTAGGATGCTTGGCTGCATAGCTAGAGGTATAACAAGCAGGAAGAGGGAGATTATGATCCCGCTATATAGAATGCTGGTGAGACCACATTTGGAATACTGTGTTCAGTTCTGGAGACCTCACCTACAAAAAGATATTGACAAAATTGAACGGGTCCAAAGACGGGCTACAAGAATGGTGGAAGGTCTTAAGCATAAAACGTATCAGGAAAGACTTAATGAACTCAATCTGTATAGTCTGGAGGACAGAAGGAAAAGGGGGGACATGATCGAAACATTTAAATATATTAAAGGGTTAAATAAGGTCCAGGAGGGAAGTGTTTTTAATAGGAAGGTGAACACAAGAACAAGGGGACACAATCTGAAGTTAGTTGGTTGAAAGATCAAAAGCAACATGAGAAAATATTATTTTACTGAAAGAGTAGTAGATCCTTGGAACAAACTTCCAGCAGATGTGGTAGATAAATCCACAGTAACTGAATTTAAACATGCCTGGGATAAACATATATCCATCCTAAGATAAAATACAGAAAATAGTATAAGGGCAGACTAGATGGACCATGAGGTCTTTTTCAGACTTCTATGTTTCTAATGTTCTTTATCACAAAAATTCAAAAGAAACAAAGCACCCTTTTTGTATTGCAAAGAGCACTCGTCCCAAAACAACCTGGTAGTCTGTACAATCCCCTTAATCGGTCCTTAAGTACTTAGCTAGCAGCTGTGAAGGAACGTCACAGCCCTCCTTCTTCCACGAAGTGAGACACACACACTTGCTCTGCTTTGGTTTCAAAGTCGTGAAAAACCAACAAACAAAGTCCGGAAACAGCAAGGCACGGTCCTGAAGAACAATGATCAGATAATCTTCCACAATGGCCAAGCCAGCACGCTGCTATTTATATCAGCAGCTCTAATTACTGGAGCCCCACCCAAACACAACCTTACATGGGCATAGCTTAAGATGGGAACAATGTACAGAACAATGTTTTCTTCAACTTGGCAATTTTAAGATGTGTGAACTGACACAGCATGCTGGCTGGGGAATTTCTGGTAGTTGAGATCTGTCCACCCATCTTCAAGTCACCAAGTTGGAAAAACACTGGTGTAGTAGAGTGATTACAATAATGGATGGTGCTCAATCTCACTCCACACAAACCTTTTTTTTGCGTAAGTTTTTTATTATTTTTCCTCTACTTTAAATTTATACAAATGCCAATGCCCATACTTTACATACCTCTCAAAGACCTACATAATTACGTTTCTTAACTAATCTCTTTTATATTCATATCAACACCACACACAAAGCTTTTTATTTCTTTCCTTAGCTTTTCAGCAAGTGCAGAATCTACTTCCCCTCCCCTCCCCTCGGATCCAAGAGTCTCTAAGGAAGGACGAGGCTTCTGGTTTTCTAAGCCTCTTGGCTTAACCACACTAGCCAGATTTGAAGTCCACAAGTCAGAGAAGAGCCAATTTTGTCTACCCTTGCACTAGACCAGTGGTTGACAAAGTTGGCTTTTCTATGACATGTGGACTACAACTCCCAGAATTCCTGAGCTAGTATGATTGGCTCAGGATTTCTGGGAGTTGAAGTCCACAAGTCATAGAAAAGCCTACCCCTGCACTTCACTAAACCGGCTCTTAACTCTGCACGACGCTTTTTACCTCGTATCAAAACGAGAGCCACTCAAACAGGCTCAGCAGCTGGAATTATCGTTCCCTCTGCAAAGCACCCTATCATTCCCAGCCCACCGGCGGAAACGTAACGGGGGAGAAGCCCGGGCTGCGGTCTCCCAACTCCCGCAGTATCCGACGGTGAAAAAAAAAAGCACTAGGGTTATAAATCGACTGAGTACGCATGCGCAAAGACCCGGTTGTCTCAGCGTCCTCGCCGCCGCCTGTTTTGTTATCCTTTCCGGCGGCCATCTTGGCTCCCTCCTCGTGCGGCTTTCGGACTCGGCGCTCCCCTCCTGCGGCTTTTCCTGACGGGATCCCCCCCGGTTCGTCCCGCAAAGGTACGGCGAGCCTCCCCCTCCCCTCACCCCGTTCTTCTCTTGAGGAAAAAAAGCGGGAGGGAGACGACAAACAAAAACTGTCGCCGGTGACAGTTGAAAGAGACGTTGGCGGCCCTCTTTCGAGTCGGGAAGGCGCCCGAGGCCTTTTTTTTTTTTTTTGGAGCGCGGAATGAATCCCGGTGCAGCCTCCGGAAGTGGCCGCCTGCTTTTCGGTCGCTCCGCAGCCTTGGGAAGCGGACGTCGTCTCCTGGCATAACGAAGCGGCGGTCGCTCGTAGGCTGAGCCCGAGCAAGGGGCCGGTGGGGGAGATTGGGAGGAGGTGGAGGAAGAGGAGGGGTGGCGGCTCTCTATTAATACCGCCCGCCCCGAAGCGGTGCGGGCTCTATCCGTCTAACCCTCCCTTTTGCCTCGTTTTTTTCTTTTTCTTTTTTTTGGGCCTTAGATGAAAGAGACGATCATGAATCAAGAAAAATTAGCCAAGCTCCAGGCCCAAGTGCGCATCGGTGGGAAGGTAAGGACGGGCTGCTGCTGCTTTCCTTTCGTCCCTCGCCCCTCTTTAGACCCTCGCACGGAATTTCTATCTTAACAAATAGGCATGTTGGGGGGGGGGGTAGGGTGGTTTGGCCCACAAAGAGGCCTCTCAGTCCTGGTTTAAAATCTTTTTTTTTAAAAAAAATATTCATTGTTTGTTCAAGGCTTTGGCTTTATAACCGAGTCCTTGGAGAGGAGCGGCGTCTGTCTGTCTGTCTACCTACTTACTTACTTCCCTCCCTCCCTCCTGTATCTATCTGTCTGTCTATAAACAAACAAGCAAGCAAGCCCGTGAGTTGAACCTCACCTAAGGTAGTCCAATGCGGGGGTCTCCAACCTTGGCCGCTTTGAAGGTTGGAGAGGAGGAAAAAGGGAACAATCATTACAAAGCAGCTTAAAAGCGAAGGGAGGGGGAGAGAGAAAGGTTAGAATGAAAAACTACTTTATAGTTGTTTCATATACCCAGGGACTATATTTCATTGAATTCAATGGGGTTATTAGGGTTTGGTGGGGGCAAGCCTGCGAATTGAACCTCGCCTATTGTAGTCCAGTGCTGGGGTCTCCAATCTTGGCCCCTTTAAGACTTGTGGACTTCTCTTCCCAAAGTTCCTCAGCCAGCTTTGCTGCCTGAAGAATTCTGGGAGTTGAAGTCCATAAGTCTTTAAAGTGGCCAAGTTTAAAGGCCTCTCTGTCTTAGGGAGGGTGTTGCTTTTTTCTACAGTACACCTTTCCTGCCTCAAAGGGGGAGAAATTGTATCACCCTTTTTCACCAATGCCAGTCAGTCAGGGGAGGCTTGGAAAGGGCAAAGAAGAGACACAAAGGGACCCAGAAGCAGATAGGTTCCCAAATGCGAACCCTACATTTTTGAACTTGGAGAGGAGGGAAAAGGGAACAATAATTAAGTAGCTCAAAAGCAGAGGGTGGGGGAGGGAGAGAGAGAGGTTAGAATGAAAAACTAATAAAAATCTACATTATAGTTGTTTCGTATAGCTGGGGACTACATTTCATTGAATTCAATGGGGTTATTACAGTTTGGTGGGGGCAAGCCTGGGAGTTGAACCTCGCCTACTGTAGTCCAGTGCGGGGGTCTCCAACCTTGGCCACTTTAAGACTTGTGGACTTCTCTTCCCGGAGAAATCTGGGAATTGAAGTCCATAGGTCTTTAAAGTGGCCAAGTTTAAAGGCCTCTCTGTCCTAGGGAGGGTGTTGCTTCGTTCTACAGTACACCTTTCTTGCCTCAAAGTGGGAGAAATTGTGTCACCCATTTTCACCAATACCACTCGGTCAGGAGAGGCTTAGAAAGGGCAAAGAAGAGACACAAAGGGACCCAGAAGCAGATAGGTTCCCAAATGCGAACCGCATGTCATTGAACATTGGAGAGGAGGAAAAAGGGAACAGTCATTACGAAGCAGCTCAAAAGCAGAGGGGGGATGAAGAGAGAGAGGTTAGAATGCAAAACTACTAAAAACCTACTTTATATTTGTTTCAAATAGCTGGGGACTACATTTCATTGAATTCAATGGGGTTATTTCGGTTTGGAGGGAGCAAGCCTGTGAGTTGAACCTTGCCTATGGTAGTCTAGTGTAGGGGTCTCCAGCTTTGGCTACTTTAAGACTTGTGGACTTCCAACTACCACCTTAAAGTGGCCAAGGTTGGAGACCCCTGCACTAGTATTACGTAGGTCTTAAAAAGCATTTTGTGAGAATGAGTCGCAGAAGGTGTCTTAGATGGGCCTGATTTTTATGGGATTACATTGTTAAATACATGTACATGAACCAAGTAAATTGTAGGTTGAGAAGGGTGTTGGAAGGGATAGTTTTCTAAAATCATAGTCAGATCTCACTGAGTGATGACAGATGTGGTTAATTCTTGAGTGAAAGACTACCAGAAATAATAATAATTATTTATTAGATTTGTATGCCGCTCCTCTCCGTAGCAAGAGTTGTAGGCTTGGGCTACAATGTTGGGGTGTGTGTGTGTGAGACATCCCAGAAATAACACAATGTCCACCATTTTCATATCATTGCTACTAAAACTGTAGTTATAAGGATCCATTTTTGAGATGAGGAACCATGTTTGTGGAGGCTGTCCCTTCGCTTGCATAGCCATTAAATTCATTGGGCAATGCAACAGAAAAGGAACTAAGGCCATTTCTGTTCTGGAGAAAAGCTATGCACAGTTAAAAACAAATGTAATGTACTTATGTCTTCATTGGTTTGTTAATTGATTTGGAAACACTTCCAAAGAAAAACATTACGTTCACCATATTGTGTTTAAACTTTGCATGCGTCAATAGTTGAGTTGATAGCAGTGCGGCTAATGAAAAGGGATGGTTGGTCAGCGATGTTTTCATGTTTGAAAAGATAATAACAACCATGATTATTAGTATCTGATTAATATGCTTTTATTTCTGGCAATTTGTAAAAATAACCTGATAAAGATTATACTAACATATATACTGAAATCTGATAAATTAAGAAGAGTTAGGTATAGTTAGTAGTCCAATGGAATTTCCCTGAGGTATTAGGTCAATGATGGCAAACTTTTTTTCTGATTGTGTGCCAAAATGTGGGTGTGCATGTGCAATAGCGTGTGCTGGCACCCACAATGCAATGCGTCCCCATCTGCATATGCGCCCACATTCTCACCACGCCCCCTCGCACATATGCCCCATGCTGTGCGTGCGCACATCCCCATGGATTTGCCATCCACACATACCCACCCATCCCCCCTGGCCCATTTTTGGCCTGCAAAGTCTCCTGCACCAAACTTTGCTAGCACGAACAGTCTGCTGCTCCTCTCCCTGCTGCCAGCCTCATGCTCCAGGCAGGGAAACTCCAGTCTGCTGTTCCTGCTACCCTCATCCCCTCATGCTTGGTGGTAGCTGTTCTCACACTGCCATTTCCATGGCAGCTATGGGAACAGCAGGCTGTTTCCCTCCCTCCCGCCAAAGGCTTGGGGCTGAAGTAAAGGCCATGATTGTCACGCGCGCATGCCAGAAGACTAGCTGGCCAGTGCGCATGCATGTACTGGAAACCCAGAAGAGAAATGGCCAACACCGTGCATGCCAGGCAACATTGGCTCCATGTGCCACTTTGGGCATGCGTGTCACAGATTTGCCATCACGGTACTAGGCTGTAGGCTGAAAAGTCTAGAAAGATCTTGGAAGAAGGCAGGAGTGAATCACATTGTTACCCAGAAAACTATTTGGATATTTTTTGAGGACTTCAGGAGTTGCGTTTACTTAACAGAGACTTTATCTTTTTGTGCTACATGTTCCTAAATTAAAGATTCAACAAATTCAGTAAGACTTAACTTTTCTATCAGACTGATTTGCTAGAATGCTGTGGAATATAGTCCTGTGGCCACTTATTTGGAAGAAAAACTATAAATTATATGGCCCTCTTGCATAATTCTGTTTAAATTCTGTTCAAAGATCTGTACAAAATGGTGTATATTGCACCTTTCTGATGCGAACAGTATTCAGTTTGCATAAGAAACCTAGCTTTAATTAAGGGTGGAGTCTGGAATTTCAGGTCCTAGCATGTTTACAGCTGGAACATATAATTTTCATCATGTACACTAAATGGTTATTAAGTAGTATAAAGCAGTATAATATTTAGACTGAAAATGACTAAGATGTCTTAGCGTGTGAATTTAGATGATTTAATTAAACTGTTCATGTTTTCAGAGTATGGTATACTGTAGTACTGAAGGTATTGGATTCATACCTTAGCCATGAAACTTATTGTACAGCATTCCAATCATTATTTTTCAGTCCAGTCTATCCCTCATGGGGCATTAGTTCATTAAATTAGAAGAGAGATTGCTACTGTATATTTGTCACGTTATCCTGGTTGATTAATTGGCACACATCATTTGTGAAACACTTCAGAATTGCTTAAATAGAATTTCATTGCATATACAAAAACCGCACAAACAAAAAAGTGAAATTTTAAAAAAGGACTGTCTCAAATCATTGGCTCATCATTCTGCAATCATTTAAACCCACTGACTTAAAATACAATTCCAATCTAGTAGGTTTTGTTTTTCCTCCCCCCTTCCCTTTAGTCTTCATTACTTATGGCTCTTACCATGATTTCTGTAACAGCTTGGCCTCCTGGAAGAATTTCGCTCACAATTCTTGACTTTGGAGGATGTTTTGTGGAAATGCACTTTTTTTTGTGGCTTTATTGTATATTGTATATGTTACCAGCTAATAATGAAAGACGGATGGGTGCAGCAATATCTGCTTTCATTTTCTTCTCAGATGCTTTTTATTTATTTATTTATTTATTTATTTATTTATTTGATTTTTTTAATGCCATACTTCTCGTTAGACTCAGGGTTGCTTACAACATGTTAGCAATAGCACTTTTTAACAGAGCCAGCATATTGCCCCCACAGTCCAGGTCCTCATGTTTGTTTGCCCATGAAAATTGAATTTCTTAGATTAAAGAAAATAGGGTATAAATCGCCAAAAGCATTTAACAATGTTTCACATCTTATTGTTTCTTCTATCAGAAGTTATTAAGATCTTTAGATAGATGTATCTGAGGTACTAATGTTCCTGTTAATTCTGTGAAAAATATATTTTCAGCATTTGGAATATTTATTTGACTAACATTATGCATAAGTCTGTTTTCAGCTAATTTTGTTGAACTTGCTTCATTCCTGTTTATCAGTGGAATTGCTTAGCTTTTGCAGAAATAGAATAGAGCTTAATGCATCCAGAGACAGAATTAGGCTGTCTGACATTTATGTGCTCAAAAGACAACATTTTGAAGAGACTTAAAATTGTACTTTTTCTCTGTAGGGTACTGCTCGTAGAAAGAAGAAGGTGGTCCACAGAACAGCTACAGCAGATGATAAGAAACTTCAGTTTTCCTTAAAGAAATTGGGAGTAAATAACATATCTGGGATCGAAGAGGTAACAGCTGTTCCTTTCACAGTGCTTATAAAGACTTGATAAAATGCTACTTTTAAAAAAATTGAGTTAGTAGAAAATGGAGCACATTCATATAAAAATATGTATTGTACAATTAATAGATAATTTTTCTTATAGGTCAACATGTTCACCAACCAAGGCACTGTAATTCACTTCAACAATCCTAAAGTTCAAGCCTCACTAGCTGCTAACACTTTTACAATCACAGGCCATGCTGAGACCAAGCAGCTGACTGAAATGTTGCCTAGCATCTTAAACCAGCTTGGCGCTGATAGTCTGACAAGCTTGAGGAGACTGGCAGAAGCTCTACCAAAACAATGTAAGTAACAATCCACTATCATTAAGAATGAGTACTCTGGAAAAGTTTTAAAGCATTTTAATTATCTAGACTTGCAGTCTTTCTGAAAAAGGTGCTAAATTTGAGTTTTGGGAATGCATTCTTAATTAGAACTTAATATAGTGTTCATCATTTTTACTTGATGCCCAAATTGAAGACAACATGATAAACAGAAGTTCTTTTTTGCAAATAAATGACAGATCTGTGTTTAAAACTATATTCTGGATGCTGAGTTGAGTAGAGAAGACTTGAGAAGAAGTTTTTGTATAATGAGCATAGATCAGGATGGGGCCACAAAGACTTCACAGTAGATGTAGAGTCTGCTGCGGGGATTATGATAGCATAAAAGAACTGATAAAAATCCGGGCTTTTAAAAATAAAATAAGTGCATCAATCTTAGTAGACAATAGGATTCTTTTCATATTCCACTAAAAAAATAGTGTATGTTTTGGATGTAAATCAAAGCAGGAGGGCACAAATAAGTATCAGGAGGTTCATATTTTGCACACAAATGTAAACTGCATTTTCATGCTAGTAATAGAAAATAGGCAAAAATTGTTTTGTAATGGCCTAGTAATTAGAAAAAATTATTCAGTGTGTCATGCAAAAAGTATTACCTGGAATTTTAGATAATTCAGATGTCTTTCATGTCCTAGTCCAAAGAGTGGAATCAGGAAGAGGGATGATAGCTCTGTGGGTCTACTGACAATACTTTAATAAATTGAGAAAACTTCAAGTACATTTTTTCTTGGTACCTGAACAAAAGAGGAATTTAACATCTTCTCTTGACTAATTGGTATGAATAGCCAGATTTTCTGCATACAAAAAAAATATGGTTGAATAAATATATCTGATCTACATTTACAAGATTAGAACAAGATAGAAATTGGTTGAAAAATATTTCAAGTTTTATTATTTTATTTATTTATTTATTATTTAGATTTGTATGCCGCCCCTCTCCTCAGACTACAGTGGTATCTCTACTTAAGAACACCTCTACTAAGAACTTTTCTAGATAAGAAGCGGGTGTTCAAGTTTTTTGTGCCTCTACTTAAGAACCATTTTCTACTTAAAAACCCAAGCCCGGAAAAATTTCCCAGGAAATTTGAGAGCAGCACGAAGGCCCGGCCAGTTTTTTGCCATTCCCCCTTTAATCCTGGCCATCTTGGGCTTTTCTGGCTGCGAACAGAGGGGGGCGCGTGCTCTTCCTTGCCGCCTCAGAGTCCCTCTCTCTTTTTTTAAAAGACTTAAAAGTTTTGCATTTTTTAAATTCACCTCACCTTCCTTTGGCAGTGACTCTCCTCCTCCTCCCACCCAAATTCCAAGCTTTTATTTCTTTCCTAATGGGTTTGCACGCATTATTTGCTTTTACATTGATTCCTATGGGAAAAATTGCTTCTACTTAAGAACGTTTCTACTTAAGAACCTGGTCACGGAACGAATTAAGTTCTTAAATAGAGGTACCACTGTACATGAAATTGGAAGTCCTTATGTTTTTACCTTGGGAGCAGCATGAATATTTTTTCTAGTTTAAAGAATGCTGGACTGATCCTTCCTTATTTTATGCAATTTTGGACTCATTCTTACCTAAAAGCACACTATCTGTGAGATCTGACTTCTAATTCTAATTCTAGACATAATTTGATGGCCTTTTCCTGTATTAAATATACAGTATTACATTTGAAAATTCTTATATGCCTCTTTGGAAGTGCCATTGAATTCTGTGGAGCTCATTCCAAAGCAAATGAATAAGAGACATTATGATGGACGGTTAAAATACTAGATAAGAGATGCTTCATGTTTTAATATGTGATTTCAGCTGTGGATGGAAAAGCACCTCTAGCTACTGGAGAAGATGATGATGATGAAGTTCCAGGTAAGAATTTTTGGCTTAATTTATTTTTCAGGACAGGATTTGAAAAGATTTGAATATTTTGAATATTTCTACCACTTTATCAGGAAGTATTTTGGCCCAATTTTTGTTATGTTTGGAAGAGTAGAATATGAATTAGATCTTTGGTGTATACAGGTATCCCTCATCTTACAACAGAAGTTGAGACTGGAATTTCCATTGCCAAAGTTGTAAAATGCAAAATCACCTGGCTGTGATATTAAGGCACAACAGTCCAGGCATTCCTGGTTGCTGTTATATGTATTGCCATGGGTTGTCAAGCAAGGGCAACACATGGTTACTTTTGTGACTTCCTGTGAGGTCCAAATACTGAATTTGAAACAGTTATTTAGACATTGGAATACCTTATAAGTACAGTAGACGGCCACACAATTATATTTGTTTGCTGGAAGCTGACAAAGGTGTCAGATGGCAACCGTATGATCATGGAATTCTGTGGCACAATTGTGGACAGTCACTGAATGCTTCTTTGCAGTTGCATGACTGTGGGGACATTGACCACTGAAGGACTACCAAAATTTTTACTACTACACTGTGGGCATGGCTTATGCAGGATGCCCTGCATTTTTTTTCAACGTCTTTCAGTGCAAATAGGGTGCTTTGGGGTGGAGCTCCATTTTCGCTACCCCACTGCCCCCCCCCCCCCCAAATCTGGGCAGTAGCCCATCCCTGGGACATTCCAACAGTTGAAACTCAAAGACAGGCCCCTTGTTCAGTGCTGTTACAACTTTGAATGGTCACTGAATAAATGGACGCAACCGAAGGGTTGCGATTGATCAAAAATGATTTCATTACAATGCATTGCTTCTCTCAGTTCAGTTGCTTAAGTATATGAGGTAGAGATAGTTGTATAGTTATGCAGGAAATTTTAATACTTGATGCCCTCTGACAAATATACAATTCTAAAATGCTTTAGATGCATAAGCAGTGAAATAACTCATTCCATTTTTTTTCTTCACAGATCTCGTGGAGAACTTTGATGAGGCTTCAAAAAATGAAGCAAATTGAATTGTCACGTTCAGTAAAACTTGAAAATTATGTGGAGCTGCTATTTTCTATTGTGACTTCTATTTCTAATATTTTGTACTGATCTTAGTCTTAAGATCTGTAATATTTGGAAACTGGGTTCAATGCAGCTCTCTTCAGTTATTGTTAATGCACAGTGCAAATGGGCTGGAAGTACACAAAATGGAAAAGTACTAAGTCCAAAAGCTAATAAAGACTAAATTTATAGTCAAAATACTTTATTAGTATTTTTGTATATAATTAAAATAATTACTTGCGATAGTGGTGGGAAATGAAGGTTCTTGGCTTTATATTGTGTTTTGCTAATAACTAACATTACCTATTATAATGATTCATGCCAACATATTAAAATGGTTCACAACTAGATTATTGATGGTGGTTCAGCTTTTATCTGAATAAAAGACAGGTTAAATTAGTAAGTTATAAATAGACTGGCACTAACCTTTTAGTTAAAGGTTTCATGGTTTAACATAACCTTCATTAAGTCTTCTCTTGATATGCTGGACTTCAACGCTCCAAGTTCATAACAGTAGGGCATCTATATTAGCTGGGAATTATAGGAGAAGGAATCTGATGTTGAGGAGCCTAAAGGAGAAGGCGAACTTAAAAGGATGCTATTTAATGTAAAAAAATTCCTTCAAGTTATTTGTTTAAAATGAATATGTATGTAAGATCTCTACTAATGCATCTGTAAAGTTTGGACAATGCAGAAGAATAAGATAACGGCTTCAGGTGAGCCTAAAGGCATCTACAATAGACTTTCAAATAATCAAATCTTTGAATTGCTGAGTTTTTAGTGATAGGGTAATTTTTTTTTAAAGTAGTTTGTTCTTTACAGCAATTGTTGCCATTCTCCTTTTCATGTGGATGTTAATATAAAGAATTGTTCAAAATCATTACATATTGATTCAACTACCATCAGAAGATATGCAGGTTTCTTTGCTTTTACTTTTAAGGCAGCAGTTTAGCATCAAATGACTATACATTGCTTTAAATAACTGGATCATTAGCAGCAGAATTGTGTTCATTCTGTCTAAATGCAAAGAATATTGAATTTGAAACAATTATTTAGACATTGGTATCTCACAGGAATAACTTATAAGTGCAGAAGACAACAAGCCGCCCTGAGTCCGAGGAATAGGGTGGCATAGAAATCTAATAAATATATAAATAAAATAAAGACAGTAATGTTCACAAGTGATACTTCATGGTAGGGAATGTTTTCTCTTAGTTGAATGAATCTTGATTTTTAGATAAAATAACTAATTTATCAGCTGCACTAATGCTTGGACAAAAGTTTGTTGTAGAAATCTGTATTTCAGCTCTTACACCAGAGAGAAGGGTTTTTGTGATAAGTTACCTGTTTAAGAAAAGATAGGTACAGGCAAGATGAGTAATTTGACATCTGTGCTATGCCCTAAAATGACACATAAAGAAGCCTTTCTTTCCTAGTATTCTTTTTAGAGATAGTAATTAATCTAGCACATGGCTAAATAATCTACCTTAGCTATTATTTGGATGAAAGACCACCAGGAAAACTCAGAACTTTTAAGCTGCATGGAAAAATTGAAACAATCTCCCGGAAGGTCATGGCAAATCAGTTTCATATTGCCACTAATGAAGAAATGAATGGCAAATCCTTGTCTTTGCCTAATTATAATGAAAAAAATGTAATTAACGTCATCCCCCCATTTTTAACAAGAATATGCTCCTTAAAAATTGACTACCGTAGGTAAGTCCTTAAGATTGCAGTCTGAGAAAGTTATACAGAAAGAAAGTATCCAATAGTGCCATTTACCCAAGTACTACAAATAGCTATTAATGGGTAGTGGCAGGAATTGCTTCTATTTTACCAAATAGCTATAATTGTGTTGATGCAATGTAGCTGCTGTCAATAAAATTCCCAGGACCAGAACTGCAGTCTTCAATATGCTATTGCAGAAGACAAATTATCAACATGACTTATGTATTTTTATTTATAGTAATGAATACTGTGCAAATGGCCAACATCTTTTACAATTTCAGTGAACTACAGGAAAAAATTGATAACTATACTATTTAATGGTGAATCGGAAGAATGGATTAACAGCAACATGTAGCTTGTTCCTAGTTATAAATACTGAGGAAAAGCTATTTCAAAAAAATACAATATGGAAACAGATTTGAAAAGATCATGATAGACAACAGCTCAAAAACACAATTTGTATTTTATATAAAACAACACTCTGAAAACAATTAAAAAATGTAAATACTTAATTCTATAGAATCAAAACAGCATTTTATCTCAGAAGGATTGAGAATATAATAACATTAAATACACATTCAAAGGTAAACATGTTTTCAGCCACCTAAAAAATAAGTAGCAGAAGATAAAGGGTCTTCTTTGGCTAGTAAGATTCTCATAGCAGGCCAATCTACCATATATTAAATATTGCACAATTTTCTCACAGCAGTTTAGAGGCATATGTCTGCATTTTCAATGAAACATGTTTACCTCATGCTTTTTGTGTTTATGTGAGAATCCCATATAACATGCAATAAAGATCATTTTCAGGAAATATATCAATGCATGGGTTGCGAATTTGTTACAATCCAGAGTAATTTCACTTAGTGGTATATAAAACAGAAGGCTCTGAACAAACACTACTATAAGATACATTTATTTTAGGTGGCTCTTAAAAACACCAATATTTTAATTGTAATAGTTGCTAATGTTAACTATTTTTTCAGTCATTCCAGGTTATAGCTTCAGCCAGCTATATTTTTGTGTATACTGTATATCCAATTCAAATACTTAAATGTATAGTAGAAAATCATGTTAAACCTGTATATTTCAATAGTGACATTGACATAAAACCAGCCAGTTGCATAAAATTATTGTTCTAAGATTTTAGAACTTAGTTGTAAACATTAAAAAATCCTTTTCTAAACACGGCAAAGTACTGATTTCATGTCAATACATGAAAATAAATAGACACAAGAACTACATATCATAACTCCTTATTGGCACCAACTGAATCAAAGTATTGGATTAATATAGCCTGAAAAAACTACCTAGCTATCAATTTGAAATGTATAAATAAATCACATCAGCATGGGATATAATGTCTATTGTCATCGCCTTTTTAAATTTCTTTTTCAAGAGCATTACATGATATAGAAATGAATTTGAATTTTAAACATATCACTGAAATGAACATGGTTCAAAACCTAGCTTGAATAAAGCCCATATTTTTTTAAAAAACATTCAGTTTTTGAGTGCTGTGTTATTACCCATTCTTGTATCTAAACTTTGAAACAAATTCTAATGTCATAGACCCTACTATGAAATATTAGAACAATAAACCAGCATTGTGGTACAGCAAAAGTTTGCTGGGTCAAAAGGCAGTCTCTTCTACTTATAAATCAACTGCTAAGTATGCATGCTACTAGCCTACCATTTCAAGAACATTTGGTATGTAGTAAGAATGAAGAATGGACTGTTACCAATTTAAAAAGGCTTTCATACTGATCAATATTGAAATGAACTCTTATTTCTTCTCTTATTCCAAAGCTATAATATTATTCCTTGATATTTTGAAGGAGTGTTAATAAATGAGTCTCAATAACCTGTTGGACTGAAATAGAGAAGAAAAGATGGTTAGTATTAATTCTTTAAATTGGGAACTCTTCTAAAAGCATTGAAAGATAGGCAGACTAGAGTGATCTTTGAATAGTTGATATATGCATTAGGCACACACACAGCAATCAGTTTCCATTGCACAATTGACTACACTTGTGAAGAAAAAGAAGCAAGTTATACCCAGCAATACACTTACCTGTAATTGTGAGTGGCTATGAGCGATGTTTGGGGGTGTGTGTGTGTGTGGATTTTCTTCCCTTCAATAGGGAAAAAATAAGGTTTGCTGTTTGAGTGCATTGTTAGGAGTAAGGGCTGTTCTCATGCCTTGACACTGATAATAGCATAGCTACCGTCCTGTATACATATGTATAGTGTGTCATTGCAAATACCTCTGTGTGCCTTATGTCTGATGGTTTTTAGATTACTAAAGCAAGTTCTGTTGTGTTATCTCTTGAACATTCTGTACTACAACCAAGCATTAGTAAAAAGCTTAGTTCTCACTGTAGATTATATATATGTACATTGTCATTGTATACACAACACACAGAGAGAGAATTTTAACAAACAGCAATTTATAGCATGTTAGGAACCACAAAAATATTTTTATCTTGACATTAAAAGGGACTTGATAATACATTTATCTTTGCTTATCTAGGTATAGAATGGTGTTCTTTAAAAAAGCAACCAGAAACACTTGAGATGATTTCTGATTTAACAGGCCGTGGGTCTAAAATGCCCATTCATATACCGGTATGCATACCAAAACCTATTAAGTGGTCAAACTAATCAACTGATAGTAAAAAGGACAGTGATAGCGTGTTAAAAACATGCTTGAATACTCACCACCACGATGGCCCAAGGCTACAGCGAGATCCATAGAATTATATCCAGAATCAGTTTCTACAGTTGGATCAGCACCATGTTCTTTTAAAAAAGAAATTTATTTATTTATTAGATTTGTATGCCGCCCCTCTCCAAGGACTTGGAACAACATTTAGGAATATGTACATAAATGTTTAATCCACAAGTTCCCAAACTTAGTTCCCACCTTATTGGTCTTCTAGAAAGCTGTAAAGGCATGGCTTTTCCAACAGGCCTAGGACCATTGACCTTGGACGGAAGACTAGCGAGGTCAGCCTATGAATGTATGGATGGCTGAATTATTTTAAATTGAAATGTTTTATATTGATTCATGTTCTGGTTTGGTTCCTAGGGAGTTCCTAGGACAGTGATGATGATGATGATGATGATAATAATAATAATAATAATAATAATAATAATAATAATAATAATAATAATAATAATTTATTAGATTTATATGCTGTCCCTCTCCGAAGACTCGGATGATGGCGAACCTTTTTTAATCCGGGTGCAAAAGGATCATGGGCCCACACCCATAATTCAATGCCCAGAGAGGGCAAAAACTGCTTTCCCGCCCCCCCAGGGACCCTCTGGTGGCCAGAAATGGCATGTTACCCAACTTCTGGTGGGCCCAGTAGGCTTGTGTTTTGCCCTCCCCAGGCTCCAAAGGCTTCCCTGGAGCTGGGGGGGGGGAGTGTAAAAACAACTTCCTCCATCCCCCCAGAGGCTCTCTGGAAGCCAAAAACACCCTCCCAGAGCCTCTGAGCCAAAAATCAGTTGGCCAGCACACACATGCATGTTGGAGCTGAGCTAGGGCACCAGCTCAGGTGCCAGCAGATATGGCTCTGTGTGCCACCTGTGGCCCCCATCATTGTCCTAGGGAGTTGGGCGGGCATAGAAATATAAACAAACTAAAAAACAAACTTTCTTACTTCACAATGTCCTTAGGCCGTTCCAGTGTATACACTAACAGTTTCATTTATTTAGCAAAATACTCAACAGTCTCTCTCTGAGTTCACTACCACATACATGGTTAGGGCACTATATAAGTTTAATTTGTATTAATAATAATTACCTAAGAGTATTTTGACACATTTCACATGATTCCCATGGACAGCATAGAGCAAGGGAGTGCCGCCATTCTGAGGAAAAATGAAATAAAATGTAAAATTTCCTTTGCACAGCTCAATGATAAAACCTTTCCCTCCCAACATTATAATATATTTATCAGCAAAATATTATATGGTCCCAATGTATCTTTTCCTTATCAAATCACATCTATAAAGCAATAGAAAGGTGGATTTTTTTTTGTGAACTAGATTTTGGCTTGTACACACTAATTGGGTGGTTTTCCTATGGCTTGGCTGCAACTCAGCCTGATGACCAGGAAGCATTTGGGTGTCATGACCATATGGAATGTGGGAAGGAACTACAAACCACAGGTTGCCCTCAGATTCTGGGACAATAAGAAGAAGAAAGTGCTTGGGTATTAAAACAAGTCAAAGAGTTGCCATTTAAGTTGTGATTCAGCCTGAGGCTCCTCAGGGACCGGCTGGATCTCTGCCGGATCCATGCCCAGAGGAGGACAGTAAACAGGAGGGGGAGGACCAGGCAGACGGGGGAGAGGAACGTCAGGAAGAGGAGGAGGGAGAGCAGCCTGAGACCCCCGGGGGGGGGGGGGGGGCTCTCCCCAGCTAGTAGCCTGGATTCATTGGATGAAGACGCACAGGCTATAATAGACATGAGGCAGCGACGAGCAGCTCAAAGACGGGGCCAATTAGAAAGGTATTTCCATCCCTGAATTGGCAACAGCTGTGTTTGGGTGTGGTTCTCCTCAGCAGGGTTGAAAAGGCAGGCCCGCCCTTACAGTCTTGTGGAGAGTTATCAATTGGGAGTCCTGTGACCTTGCTTCGATTCTCGGCGTCTCTGATCTTGGCTTGTGGCCTAGAAGTCTGGAAGACTTGGGGGAGGCATGGGTTTTATTATCTCCAGCGTTGTTTTTGCCAGCAAGAATCCTGTTTTATTGCCTGGCCTTCGTGAAACCTCTGTGAAGCTTCATCATGTTCCTGTCTGTAAGAACAGTTTTTGTTACCTGTGTTTGCTTTGAATTATATAAACTGCCTTTGCTTTTTACCAGTGTGTCTGGATACTCTTTTTGGTTGGTGTTGGCGTCTGGGAATGTTGTAGAAGAAACCCACCATTACGTTAAAATGGTAGACCTTTGTCAACAAGCTTAACTTGATGGCAACCCAACTAACATAACTGCCATTTTGATTGGCATGAAGAGCCAAAACCCTGGGTTATACACTCAGAAACAAAAGAACAGAAACAAATAAAATAAAATAATAAGGACGTTCACCCTCTGTGAGGGACATAGGCAGTTTTAAAATGTGATAGATAGATAGACAGTCAAATAAGTGTAGTGTTACGTATTATGCCACCTGCCTGTCCTCTGGCAAACTTACCCAGTCATATTCATTCACGTCAACTCCACAATCTAGTAGCATCTTGACAATGTCTGTATATCCTTTGCTACATGCTAATGACAGTGCACTCTCTCGGCCTTTTCCCAAGATTTGAGGGTCTGCACCCTATCAGGAAAAACAGCATTGGTTTCATTAGCAAGATCCTTCATGTGTAAAATCCTTAGATCAATCAAATGGACTCTTAAGTCCAAGGGTCAAACCCCTATTACTGTATAACATATAGCCATTTGCTTCTTTAAAATGCGTACAACATCTCCAAACAGCCAAGGAATAATTTACTTGAATGAGCCGCTCTTTCTTTTTATAATAATAATAATAATTAATAATAATTTATTAGATTTGTATGCCGCCCCTCTCTGCAGACTCGGGGCGGCTCACAACAACAATAGTAACAATATAACAATGTAACAAATGTAATATTTTAAAAATATCTAAAATACCCGTCATTAAAACCATACAACACAAGCATACCATACTGTTCTGCCGGGCTCTATGGTATGAGTCTCCCGAACATTCAAGGGTACAAATTTCAGACACACACACACACACTTGAAAGTTCAAAAACAATGTTATCACAAAAATTCAAAAGAAACAAAGCACCCTTTTTGTATTGCAAAGAGCACTTGTCCCAAAACAACCTGGTAGTCTGTACAATCCCCTTAATCAGTCCTTAAGTACTTAGCTAGCAGCTGTGAAGGAACGTCACAGCCCTCTTTCTTCCACGAAGTGAAACACACCCACCTTCTTCTTCGTCCGAGGAAACTGCACTACCTGACTCTGTCAGCAATAAAACAGGCCTATGACATGTTGATGTTTCCCCTGCATCCACCTCCACATTCCTTGGGGCAGGAGCTGGGCCAGAGCCAACCACAACACCATACATAAAACTATATAAGCCTGGGGGAGATATCTCAATTCCCCCATGCCTGGCGATACAGGTGGGTCTTAAGCAATTTACAGTTTAAAATAATTGCTTCTAAAATCTGGCCCTTCAGACAGTTTTTCTTTATAATAACCTTTACACTCCTAAAGAATAATCACATACCTTCACTCATTATATTTCCTACTATCCCTCTTTTAAAACAGGAACACAAAACAATAGTTTAAATACTGATGAATCTATCATTTAATATGATTTTGGGGAAAAGGTTTTGTTTGTTCCAATGAAAGTATTAGAGATAAGACATACCAAAATAGAGAAATGGGCAAATAACAAACTGGACATGAAATTATATCTATAAATGGAAACACACAGTACTTAATAAGTGACTAACGTAGCACCACTTATAACTGCAGATCAAAACACTTTAAGCTCTACTGATGTTACCTACTTGCCTTAAAGAGTCCCATGCCCACAAAAGCCTGATGGTCCTAAACCTTGTTTCCCAGATGTGCTCTGAGTCTTTAAGCCACCATCTGTTTCGGGGCAGCAGCTTGATAGTTTCTGCTGCCACCATCTTATTGTGGCAACAGCAGCTTGGGTCATGTTTACAAGCAGCTTGCAAATATACATCTATCACAATGTCCTACCTATCAATGAATACTTCACCCTCAACTGCAATAAGACATGAGAGGACAATGGATTCAAACTCAATATACAGTAAACCAGTCCAAACTTGATTGCAGAAAATACAACTTTAGCAATTGAGTGATCAATGCCTGGAATGCACTGCCTAACTTTGTGGTTTCTTCCCCAAACCTTTAACCTTAGACTGTCTACAGTCAACCTCACCCCATTCCTAAGAGGCCTGTAAGAGGCGTGCATACGCGTATCTTTGTGCCTACCGTCCCTCACTTACTGTCCTATTGTCCAAATTTACCTGTACCTACTTTGCTTATGTTTATGATTATACCAATACCTACCATCTTGTACATGTTTTTGATAAATGAATGAATGAATGAATGAATGAAATTCAAAAGAAAATATACCATCCTAGACAGGTAACAAGGTTCCTACAAATTAAAAAATCCTCTGCCCAAAAATATTACAGGCAAGGAGAAGGTTCAAAATATTACAGACCACCAAAAAATTATAAAGGAAAAAAAATCTGTTTATAAAATCCAAATGGTCCTTTTGTTCAATTTCCTGCACTTCTCCAGATGTTTGAAGATCCAAATATGGATCGTAGGCTGCTGAGGAAGATAGACATGCAATTTTACACCCAGCCTATCTCTTTAAACTTTTTTTCTGCCTTCAGAAAAAAACCCCATTTACTATACTCAACAGGAAAAGTTAGGGAATTTTGTTCTGTACTAGACAAGGAAGCCATTTTTACTCACAGCGATGTGGCTTGTGAATCTGAAGGCTGCATTCACCACATTTGCATATTCATTTCTCAGTTTTTTGTATTTTCTACTAGTACTGATACTTCTTTAACAATTTATGTTCAGATGGAAAGAAACATCTGTGTGTAGCATCACTAGGCATATATAAAGTACAATACAATTTCACTTACATTTTGGAGTAGAAATTCTACTACTGCGATTTGCCCGTGAGCTGCAGCCCACATTAGAGGAGTAAAGCCTTCTTCATCCATATGATTGATAACATTTTCTGTTCAACAAAACATGCAAATGAGTTGGCTTTTCACTTATTCTGCCCCCAAATTACCCAAGCTGCTGCCAAAACCTGCATCCCATTCATAGCACTTTGGAGGCTGCAAAATACGTTCTGCATCTACATTTGGCTCAAGGTTCAGCCATGTCTGAGCTACATAGTCAGTCTGACATGTTAAAACATCTTTTTCTGTTTTTCTTTCTTTTTAGTCTAAATAACTTATGCTTTAATCAGATAAAAAAATATTCTTATGTATTCCTACAGCAGTTCTATAACACAAAAAATCCTACGGATTTCTTGGTGAAATTGAAAATATAAACATTCCAAATCGTTATTGTTTAAACTCATTAAATAGTCATCAAAAAGGTGTAGAGATTGATCTCAGAAGTAAGAAACAAATTTATCTGTGACAACACTACAATTTAAGCAATGTTATAGGAAATTTTGTAAGAACCAAATGTCATAAACAGCTTGTACAATACAAGCAAAACTCTTATTAAACAGCGTGTTCCCTTGTTCATGTCATATGGTTCACCAAGATTACAGGATACCTTGTATAATAATTTCATAGTATTATAAAAGGTTTGCTAATAAATGCATTTTCCCAAGAAGAAAAAAATGTAGAGGCCCCATAATGTTAAGACTATCTACCGCTTTTAAATCTTTCAGTATTTGAAGCAACGCTGATATAAAATGGTTTGACATTATTAATTGAACTCAAATGATTTTTCAAAGCAACTGTAGAAAAAAAATGGATGCAAGGAAGGAAACTTTTTTTTTTAAAAAAAGAGCCCCGTACAGAACACCGCTAATACCATATTATCTCTGCTAAAAAACTGACAAAAATCTAGAAATCAATTCTTACCTTGCTCTATACGTGTAGCTAAATACAACATTTCTCCCTGAGCTGCCAGCTGATGAACAGACAGAGCTGCAAAGGCAACAACAGAAAACCATATAACAGTTCAGTAAATAACCAAATTTGGTGGATAATCAGGAATCCACAGCCACATAAATTAGGCTTATACTACAAATTGTACTAAGATATGGTTTGTTTTTAATTACATTTATTATACTATTTCACTTAGGTTCACACACTGAACTATAACCAAACCCCACCAATCCTCACAGTAATATGGTATATGAAGCTAGTCACAGGGGTGAGATACTGGTAGAAGCACATGTATTAAAGAAGCGAGAGTGTCCCTTTGATATTAATTAAATTAATATAAATTAAAGATTAATTCACTTTAATGACTGCACTGGTTGCCGATTGGTTTCCGGACACAATTCAAAGTGTTGATAATGACCTATAAAGCCCTACATGGCATTGGACCAGACTACTTACGGGACCGCCTTCTGCCTCATAAATCCCTGCAGCCGATTAGGTCCCACAGAGTTGGTCTTCTCCAGGTCCCATCAACCAATGTCGTTATGACGGGGCCTAGGGGAAGAGCCTTCTCTGTAGGGGCCCCGACCCTCTGGAACCAGCTCCACCCAGAGATTCGTACTGCTCCCACCCTCCTCGCCTTCCGCAATAGTCTTAATCTATGTCGCCAGGCTTGGGGCAATTAGACCTTGCTCCTCTGACCAATAAATGTGATGTGTGGTGTGATTGGATTGAATTGTCTGACTGAGTGTTATATAGGGTTTTTAGTTGTACTTTTTTAATATATTAGATTTGTTCTACCTGCTTTGTTTTATACTTATTTTGTGAGCCGCCCCGAGTTTTCGGAGAGGGACGGCATACAAATCTAATAAATTGAATTGAATTGAATTAATAATCTTTCAGTTATAAAGCAATATGGCTGTATCTTTCATTGCTGTAAAGCAAAATGGCTGCACAAGCCTTACAATACAACTTTCCTGAGTAAAGCATGTGTGGAATTCTTATGCTCTCAGTTCGGTGGTTTACTTGCAAATATTTTATTATCCAACTACATAGCACAGATGATGTACACTGTTTGCTGTGTATTTCTGTGCATGTATGCCTGACCATAGAAATAGCAACAAATTGGAGAAATGTACTTTATGGTAGTATATTAATGCCAGAAAGGTTTCTTAAATGTAATCACACTAATTCCTCCTAATTATTTATATAGATCTATTCTGAATATAACTAAGTCAGGGTTTAACTCGGCTGCCTTATCTTAATACTAAGCAGGACACTGTTACATTTCAGACTATACTTGTACAGATGCTGTTAAAATTGATGTGGCTTTCTTGAAGTATACATTATTCTCTGCTACTTAAAAGAAGATACAATACCATTGGGCCTCTGCAGATCAAGCATTTACAGTGATCCCTCGTTTTTCATGGGGGATGCGTTCCAAGACCACCCGTGAAAAATGAATTTCCGTAAAGTAGAGAAAAGATATTTTTTTATGTATTTAACAAGTATTTGGACTTTTAAAACCCACCCTTTGCATTAAAGTCATTCCATAATGTTTCTCAGCTGGAACTACATGTGATATCCTATCAGTTTCTTTAATAGAGTACAGTAGTTCTGTAGAACTTTATGAATTTTTAATGGATTTAAAATTTTCAATGGATTTATTATTAATAATAATAATATTATTATTATTATTTATTAGATTTGTATGCAGCCCCTCTCCATTTAATGGATTTAAGCCCCCTTTGAAAACCTGTGAAGTAGCGAGTCCGCAAAAGATGAACCGTGAAGTAGCAAGGGATTACTGTATTTTAAAGAAGCTTCTTCATTTGGTTAAGTTGTCTAGAACAGTGTTTCCCAACCTTGGCAACTTGGAGATATCTGGACTTCAAGTCCCAGAATTCCCCAGCCAGCATTCACTGGCTGGGGAATTCTGGGAGTTGAAGTCCAAATGTCTTCAAGTTGCCAAGGTTGGGAAACACTGGTCTAGAACAATAATAAAGCAGTCCTTAAAAAATAAGTCTAATAATTGGAACATTCTACTGACATTCATTGTTATTGACTTACCTCCTTTCATCCAGTTTCAGCAACCAATTAGCACAAGAAAATAAAATTCTGGCTCTGCCCCTCTCAGCAATTTGCCTCCTTGAAGTTTTAGCTTTACTTCAATTTAGCACAGTGGGTCTTCCTACAGCCTCAATCAGCTGCTGGTCGGGAGGCTGATAATCAGTTGCTTGTGCTAATCAGGCTCTGAGCTGTTTGCAGCAAGGAGGTAAATTGCTGGGAGGCAGAGGCCAAAGGGTCAGGGTGGCTGGGGCTACATTTGATGTACAGTGATACCTTGTCTTACAAACTTAATTGGTTCTGGGATGAGGTTCTTAAGGTGAAAAGTTTGTAAGACAAAACAATGTTTCCCATAGGAATCAATGGAAAAGCGATTAATGCGTGCAAGCCCAAAATTCACCCCTTTTGCCAGCCGAAGTTCCCGTTTTTGTGCTGCTGGGATTCCCCTGAGGCTCCCCTCCATGGGAAACCCCACTTCCGGACTTCTGTGTTTTTGTGATGCTGCAGGGGAATCCCAGCATTGCAAAAACGAGCACTTCGCTGGCAATGGAAGTCCAGGGGTGGGGTTTCCCAATGAAGGGAGCATCAGTGAAATTGCAGCATCACAAAAGCACCGAAGTCCTCGAAACCCCACCTCTGGACCTCTGTGTTTTTGCGATGCTGCGATTTCACTGAGGCTCCCCTCGCTGGGAAACCCCACCTCCGGACTTCCATGTTTTTATGATGCTGCAGGGGAATCCAAGCAGCGCAAAAATGGGTGGTTCGCTGGCAACAGAAGTCCGGAGGCGGGGCATCCCAGCAGCAGCGGTGGGTTTGTAAGGTGAAAATAGTTTGTAAGAAGAGGCAAAAAAAATCTTAAACTCCGGGTTTGTATCTCGAAAAGTTTGTATGACGAAGCGTTTGTAAGACGAGGTATCGCTGTATAGGATGCACCCAAGTTTTCATCCCCTTTTTGGGGATAAAAAGGTGTGTCTTATGGTGTATATATTTTCTTCAATTTGTAAAGCAAATTGGGTTGCTCCGGAGGACTTCTGTATGAATATGTATTTCGGGAACTGTTCCCAAACTTATGCTTTCTACAGAGAAACACGTACAGTTTACGAGCAAAGGTGTTGTAGAAACTTCATTTCCTCTGTGCTTGTTAGTTAAGGTAGTTGACTGCTTGATAGGTGAAAAATGTTTAGTAGTTGATGGCGTATAGACGTGTCTCACTTGAATCCCAGGAGAAGGAGAAGTGTGGATATTGCACTCAGCTAGGTAAAAAAATATATATATATTTTCATAATGTATGAATGTCATATGGGAGAACAGTATTTTATTGTACAAAGCAATATGGTTGTTTCATGCTTTATTCAGATATAACACCAGTTGTTTTCCTAAAAACAGCACCAAAGGACAGAGCTTATCCTCAGTTCAACATTTGCATAGTTAGGAGGATGACATGTAAATTGCTAAATAAATCATAGACTCAGACAGCTGAAGGCAATTGAGAATATTATGTAAGCAACCTTCATAATATGCCTGATGAAACATAACCCATTAAAATATTTTTGGATGCTAGCTTTTCACAATATTCTATTTTTTTAATATATATATATATATATATACATATTAAAAACAGTAAAACAGAACATTGTATATTCTACTTGAGGTTACACTTGTGAGATGTCTGTTATATGACAGTACAACAAATATCCCCTTCCCTTCCCCCTCCCCAACTGTATCTTCTAGAGTTTATATTTTGTAAGTTCACAGTCATTAGTATCAGCGTAGTTATACACTTAATATTGATAATAATAATAGTAATAAAAGTAACAAGAATCTATCAACAAATAAAGTATTGTTAACCTATATTTAAAGATATTGTTTATGTTTTCTTTTACTTTTTATTTTGATATTATGTACAGCTATTCTTTTTTCGATTTTCAACCCAGTTATAAAAATCTTTCCATGTGTCTTTATCTCGTGTTTGATTATTGTTTTTAAGTTTTTGTGTTAGTGTATCATATTCTGCACAATCGAGTATTTTTTTAATCATGTCTCTTTCCGTTGGTATATCTTCTTTCTTCCAATTTTGTGCTATAGTAATCCTGACTGCCATAATTAAGTGTTGTATTAAATAATAATCTTTTCTGATTTTCATATCTATAATACCTAGTAGGAAGATCTCTGGTTTGAGTTGCTGTTTAACTTTAGTGATTTCGTGTATCCACTTTCTGATTTTATTCTATATTTTTTTAATTTTGGGACAAGTCCACCACATGTGGAAAAAAGGTTCCATTGGTGTTGGAGCATCTCCAACAATTTGGTTTTAATTTAGGGTAAATTTGGGCCAGTCTTGATGGTGATATATGCCACATGTAGAACATTTTATGATGTTTTCTTTGTATGCTATTGATTTAGTTTTTTTGAATTTTTTTCCCCATACTGTCTCCCATTGGTCAATGTATATATTGTGCCCGATGTTTCTTGCCCAACTAGTCATATTCCCTTTCACCAATTCTACTTCCATTTCATAATGTATTAAGAAGTTATATATTTTGGTTATAAAAAAAATTTTCTCCTCCTAATATCAATTTATCAAGATTTGTGTCCTTTCTTGTATCCCTACACAATATTCATAATATTCTAATTACCGTATCTGATCGAAAGGAATATTTAAGCAGGTTTCTGGTCATAATGGGATGAAGATGGCATTGATCACACTCATGGATGGCCTGTAGTGGCAGTAGGATGGAGCCATCCTAGCACTTTTTAACCTCTCAGCATTCTTCAATAGTACCAGTCATAGTGTTCTTCTGGACCTACTCTGGGAATTGGGGGTGGATGGCATTGGGCTGTGTTGGTTCTCTTCCTTCCTTGGGAGGTTGGTTTCAGCTGGTGTTAATAAGGGGGAGAAGTTCAATCTTTAGTTCCTACTTGTGCAATGCTTCAGGGCTTTGTTCTTTCCACCCTCTTGTTTATAATCTGCATGAAACTGGTGGATGAGTCAGCAGTTTGGGATGAGGTACAGTAGTCCCTCACCTATCGCTGGTGTTACGTTCCAGACCTGGCCGCGATAGGTGAAATCCGCGATGGGGAATTTATCGACTGATAGTACTTATTTAAGTATTTATATTGTAATTGTTTGGTAAGTTTTCATTGTTTTAAGTGTTTATAAACCCTTCCCACACAGTATTTATTTTAGATACAGTATTTAAATACAGTATTTACAATTTTAGATTTATTTTTTTGAAAAACCTGCCGATCGAGTTCGGCGGGCTGTTTAAATCTGCCAATCGACTTCCTCAGAAACCCGCGATGAAGTGAAGCCGCAGTAGGTGAAGCGCGGTATAGCGAGGGACTACTGTATCATCAATATGACTGGGCCCACAAGCGTATGCAAGGACCTGTTTTATACCAGTAGTTAATATAGTCATTATAATAGATGCTTTATTCTCAGCTGTCATATATTTTAATGTTTGCATCATTTTAACTGTTATTTAAATATTGTTTCCCCTCCCAGAGTGAGATGGACAGTCATATGAAATAAATATTACTCTCTTTAGTAGCTTGAATTGGACTGACCCAATCATAACAGAAAACAGAAGGATCTTTTATTTTATTCCTAATTATTATTTATGTAACCAAATACTAAGTAGATCCATAAACGTGAAAGATTCAGATTACATATAAGAATAGCAGAAAATGATATTTTTTTCTACAAAAGTGAAAAATAGAAGGAAATAATATTAGATATACTGTACTTGCTGTCTTGAGTCATTTATCAAAATAATGCTAAATAAATAAATAACAGAACATAAATGAAAACAGAAAAAAATTTTTGGGTCAGATAAAATGAAACTTCAAACCAAATTTAACTCATTATTTATAAAAATATATATATACAATGTTCAACTGCATTCATATATTCATTTCCTTTGATAGCATTATTGATTTTTTTTAAAAAAAAACTGACCTTTAAATAATACTGAAGCCACTTCAAGGTCAGAGTTCACTTGATCTTGAATATTTTTGCTATCTTCTTCATTCAAGGACTTGACAAATCGAGAACACACATTCATATCAAATCTATTGGGCAAGATGAATTTCATTCCCATAGCAACACTCTGAGGTGGTCCTTCCTCCACACTGGAGTCAAGGTGATGTTCAACTTTAATATCTGGCATGTGAGACAAGCTAAAAGTGCCAGTACAGTCTTCCACAATTAGCTGGGTATCAGCATCTAGATTGGTTGAAGACTCCATGATCTGAATTTCAATGATGTAATCTGTTTCTCAAGGTATTTGATGTACTGTATTCTCTTTTTCAGTTATTAGTGTTTGAGATTTCTAATCTATAGCTGGAAACAAAATATCAGTAAATTAGAACATTGTAACACTGATTCAGTTTACTCTGAAAAAAACAGCAATCACCACTATAAACTAATTAATTCTGAATAGTGCAGAATATTCTTTATCTTAACAACTAATTAATTCTGAAGTACAGTGGTACCTCGAGATACGAGTTTAATTCGTTCCGGACCTGGGCTCTTAAGTCGAGCAGCTCTTATCTCGAACGACTTTTCCCCATAGGAATTAATGTAAATAATTTTAATTGGTTCCAGCCCTCAAAGAACTCACAAAGTTAGTCTAAATTATGCAGAAAGACATGTTTTTAATGAAGAAATGTACATGTACATATAAATGAATAATGAAGTTTCTTTCACTTAACTTGTAAACTTTCTTAAACTTTTAAATTTACATATGTTCAACTTCTCTGCCACCCAATCCTGTAGGACAGAGGTCCCCAACCCTTTTTGCACCAGGGACCGGCTTTAAGCGATCAAGAGAGGAATGGGTGAATGAATGGACGGAGGGTGGGAAGGAAGGAAGGAAAGAGGGAAGGGACAGGAACAGAGGAAGGAAGCAAGGAAACTTATGAAAGGGGAGAGTAAGAGAGGAATGAGTGAAGGGAGGGAGGGAGGGAAGAAGGTGGGAAGGAGAAAGAAAAGAAGAAATAGAGGAAGGGAAGGTAAAAGAGAGAAAGAAAAAGAGCAAGAAAGAAAGAAAGAAAGAAAGAAAGAAAGAAAGAAAGAAAGAAAGAAAGAAAGGGGGAAGGGACAGGAACAGAGGAAGGAAGCAAGGAAACTTATGAAAGGGGAGAGTAAGAGAGGAATGAGTGAAGGGAGGGAGGGAGGGAAGAAGGTGGGAAGGAGAAAGAAAAGAAGAAATAGAGGAAGGGAAGGTAAAAGAGAGAAAGAAAAAGAGCAAGAAAGAAAGAAAGAAAGAAAGAAAGAAAGAAAGAAAGAAAGGGGGAAGGGACAGGAACAGAGGAAGGAAGCAAGGAAACTTATGAAAGGGGAGAGTAAGAGAGGAATGAGTGAAGGGAGGGAGGGAAGAAGGTGGGAAGGAGAAAGAAAAGAAGAAATAGAGGAAGGGAAGG
Source organism: Erythrolamprus reginae (assembly GCF_031021105.1). Classification (NCBI taxonomy): domain Eukaryota; kingdom Metazoa; phylum Chordata; class Lepidosauria; order Squamata; family Dipsadidae; genus Erythrolamprus; species Erythrolamprus reginae. The sequence continues at coordinate 313,780,647 of NC_091951.1, forward strand.
TAAAAGAGAGAAAGAAAAAGAGCAAGAAAGAAAGCTGCAAGCACCCCCCCGAGCCCCCCAGGCCGGCTGCAACCTTTTAAAACACGCGCGCCGCTTCGCAGCTGTCTCCTGAAGCCGAACGCGGAAGTTAGCGTTTGGCTTCAGGAGACAGCTCCTTGGCGCTTGTATCTCGAATTTGGGCTTGTAAGTAGAACAAAAATATCTCTCCCCTCCCAGCTCTTATCTCGAGTTGCTCTTAAGTAGAGCAGCTCTTATGTCGGGGTTCCACTGTAGTGCAGAATATTCTCCACCAAGAAAACCGCAAGATAGCCTCTAAAATTTATATACTGAATTCTACTCAAATCAGATTTTTACTGTTATAAGGGAATCATCTCCTGATATAAGTTTTAAAAATGGAGAAGGACCTCTTTTCATAAACAGCAATTGATGATTTCACATCGAGCTACATATTAAATATCCATGGCAGAGTACTTTGTGGACTTCTCTTTGCCAGTTTTGCTGCTATAGCATTACCGAGTTCACTATGGGCAGGGATAATGGCATAATGCAGGAATAGGCAAAGTTGGTTCTTCTATGACATGTGGACTTCAACTCCCATAATTCCTGAGCTAGCATGACTGGCTTAGGAATTCTGGGAGTTGAAGTCCACATGTTATAGAAGAACCAACTTTGCCTATACCTGGGTTAATGCATCCTGAACATGACATATATTTTGGATAAAAATTACATTTAAATTCCACTTTGGAAACCATTCCATTCCATTCAGTACTTTTGGGGGAAAACATGTAAACAAAGACAGCTAATAGAACATACATGGAACATCACATTTCATAATATCAACAATACTTATATACCACTTCATAGTGTTTTACGGTCTTCCCTAAGTGGTTTACAGAGTCAGCTTATTTCCCCAACAATCTGGGTCATTATCTTATCTCATAGTATTTTCTTTTATTCAGGAAGGCTCTCCCTAAATTGCAACACAAACCCAGTAAAGGTAGTCCTTGGCTTACAACAATTCATTTAGTGTCCATTTAAAGTTACAACAGCACTGCAAAAACCTGACTTATGACCATTTTTCACACTTATGACAATTGCGGCAGTTCCATGGTCAGATGATTTACATTCAGACGTTTGACAACTGACCCACCTTTATGACGGTTGCATTGTCCTGGAATCATTAATATACTATTGATTTTCTCATCATCCCCATCATCCATCTCCTCCCACTGGTGACTGTAACTTTGTTGCTTGTATCCTTACAATTTTTATTGACTAGTGCCCAATATGATTTGATTGCTTATATGTACCCAGACTATCATTAAGTGTTGTACCTTATGATTCTTGACAAACTTGTATTTTATGTACACTGAGAGCATATGCACTGTTCCGCCGGGCTCTCTGATAGGAGCCTCCCGAAAATTCAAGGGTACAAATTTCAGACACACACATGTTTGAAAATTCAAAACAATGTTCTTTATCAAAAAATTCAAAATAAACAAAGCACTCTTTTTGTATTGCAAAGAGCACTCCTCCCAAAACAACCTGGTAGTCTGTACAATTTCCCTTAAGCAGTCATTAAGTACTTAGCTAGCAGCTGTGAAGAAACTTCACACCCCTTCTTCTTCCAATGAAGTGAGACAGACAGACAGACAGACACACACACACACACACACACACATGTTGCTCTGCTTTGTTTTCAAAGGCGTGAAAAAGCAACCAAGTCCAGAAGACACAGGATTCCTGACGAACTGTGATCAGATATTCTTCCACAACAGCCAAACCCACATGCTATTTATAGCAGCAGCCCTAATTACTGGAGCCCCACCCAAGCACAGGTGGCCTCACTTATTTGCTGTAATATGTTCTTACTTCGTCTCTTCTACACATAATTCTGCGCTTGATCTGAATCAATGGAAGATAAGGGAGATTGACTGCCTGGGCTGTGTGCCAAGCCTCCCTCTGCCGAGTCACTCCCACCTTCTTCTTCGTCCGAGGAAACTAAACTCTGAATTGATTCTGTCGGCAATAACACAGGTCTGTGACATGTTGAAGTTTCCCCTGCATCCACCTCCCCACTCCCTGGGGCAGGAGCTGCGCCAGAGCCAACCACAACATGCACCAAGACAAATTCCTTGTGTGTCCAATCACACTTGGCCAATAAAATTCAATTCAATTCAATTCTATCATGTGATCCCCTTTTGCGACCTTCCAACAAGCAAAGTCAAGGAGGAAACCAGATTCACTTAACAACTGTACTACTAATTTCTCACTGAACAACATAAATTTGCACCTCAGTTGTGGTCTTAAGTTAAAGACTGCCTGTATTTCTTTCCAATGGACACTTCCTAATGTGATTTTATTGCTTATTTGTACCCAGACAATCGTTCAGTGTTATACCTTATGATTAAGAACCCAGGGTGGCACAGTGGTTAGAGTGCAGCATTTCAGGCTACTTCAGCTAACTGCTAGCTGTAGTTCAGCAGTTCAAATCTCACCACCGGCTCAAGGTTGACTCATCCTTCCATCCTTCCCAGGTGGGTAAAATGAGGACCCAGATTGTTGGGGGCAATATGCTGATTCTGTAAACCACTTAGAGAGGAGCTGTAAAAGCACTATGAAGCAGTACATAAGTCTAAACGCTATTGCTATTGCTATTGCTATTCTTGACAAATTTTTATTTTATGTACACTGAGAGCATATGTATCAAGATAAATTCCTTGTGTGCCCAATCACACTTGGCCAGTACCTTACCAATCATTTTGCCTCCTGGACATAAACTGTTTCAACTCCTACCCTCAAAACGTCGCTATAGAGCAATGCACACCAAGTCAACTAGACACAAGAACATTTTTCCCCGAACGCCATCATTCTGCTAAACAAATAATTTCCTCAACACTGTCAAACTACTGTATTTACTAAGTTTCCACTACTATTACTACTAGTTTTTTCTCATCATCCCTATCTCACACATTTCCTCCCATTAATGACTGTATGACTGTAAGTTGTTGCTTGTATCCTTACGATTTATATTAATATTGTTTCCTCATGGCTTCTTTGACCCCTTTGACAATCATTAAGTGTTGTACCTCATGATTCTTGACAAATGTATATTCTGCTTTATCAGGGGGTCCAGAGGGAAAGCATTTTGAAATTCCCTGATAATTCTCTGACATTTCCCTGTAACTTGTGATCTAATTAAAGCGCGGTCGTAGATGATGTCATACCAAACGGCTAAGCTGTGGAAAAATATCGGTAGCTGAGGAAGCAAGTTATGCTCATTTTTGCTTGATTCTGCCAGGCAGCACGATCCGTTTTTAAAAAATGATTTTTTTTTAATAGTTTGTTTTTCCCCCCTGATTTATTTCATTTTTTTCACGAATTTCCTGATAATTCTCTGATATTTCCCGAACGACCAATTTCCTTGATTTCTCTGTTTTCCAGATTTGCTGGACACCCTGTTTATGTACACTGAGAGCACACACCATATGCCGCCACAGAGAAGGCTCTTCCCATGGGCCCCGCCAGACAACATTGTTTAGTCAACGGGACCCAGACAAGGCCAACTCTGTGGGACCTAATCGGTTACTGGGATTCGTGCAGCAGAAGGCGGTCCCGGACGTATTCTGGTCCAATGCCATGGTCCGATGCCAGGAAAGTGAGCACAAGAACAAGGGCCCCCAATCTGAGGTTGGTTGGGGAAAAGATCAGAAGCAACGGGAGAAATTATTATTTTACTGAAAGAGTAGATGCTTGGAACAAACTTCCAGCAGACCTGGTTGGTAAATCCCCAGTAACTGAATTTAAACATGCCTGGGATAAACGTATATCCATCCTAAGATAAAATACAGGAAATAGTATAAGGGCAGACTAGATGGACCAGGAGGTCTTTTTCTGCTGTCAATCTTCTATGTTTCTATTCTATTCCTATTCTATGCTAATGTTATTGTCTGTTGCCACATGAATGCCACGATGACAACCAATTTAAACCAAGATGATTCCAGTCCATGGACTCTAAAGCAGAGGTCTCCAAACTTGACAACTTTAAGACTTGTGGACTTCAACTCCCAGAATTCTCCAGCCAGCATAGCTGGCTGGAGAATTCTGGGAGTCGAAGTCCACAAGTCTTAAAGTTGCCTAGTTTGGAAACGCCTGCTCTAAAGTGACGGCTCCACAAGGAGACCTCCCCTGCACAACCAGCATCCTGCAGAAGGACCAATCTCACCTTCGCAGACCCGCAGGTTTCCTTAAGCCGACCCGGGTCTCTCCGACCTAACCTTCGCCACTAGAGATCCCTCTACGTACGGCGCAGGGAGTACGTCAACCGTCTCCGGCTTCACTTCCACAGGTGGCCGAATTCCTTTTCTCCCGTCTCGACATCTTTCGACTCCATTGTCTCGCTTCCGTTCTCCCCGCTGCAACACCAAGCAACGGCTGTTGTGATTCCGTCCCATGACATCATTTCCGTCGAAGCACAACAGGAGACACAGAAACAGGGGGGCTGCTACGGTGACCCGTCATCCGGGCTTGCAAGCCACCAGAAGGCCACGAGAGGGCAATACGCGGCGGCGGGTACCTTTGCTGCCCTCTCGTGGCGTCCTGGAGGTTGGCAGCTCAGGAAAGGCTCAAACCGAGACGAGGAAGAGACTCTCTTTAAGTCCGTTCCGACCGTGGCAACTTTAAGAGTTGGAGGTTTCAACTCCCAAAGGAGGAACTATGGGAATTGAAGTCCACAAGTCTCAACAGTTGTCAAGCTTGGTCTGCTGCACCCTTCTGCCTCTCCCGCCAATGAGAAAAGCGCTCACTTGCTGCCGGCCCGGCGCAGAGAGGCGGCGCGGTGTGATGACGTAGTTCTGAGCCGCTTAAGCTGGGCTGCGATGGCGGCTCCCTCGGAGGCAGCGTGAGCGTGAAGAACCGAAGGTCCAGGTAACTGTGGGCTGATTGCAGGGGGACGGATGGGGAACGGGACTCCCGGAGATACGAAAGGCCTTCAGCCTCTGGGTATTTTGAGCCTCAATTACTCCTCTCCTCTCTTTAATGGGGAGACTGTAGTGTTTCAGTGGCAAGGAAGGCAGACCGGCAACAGCAGCTGCTTTCCCCACCTTGCCGTCTCCTTTGCAGAAAATGCCGCACAAGGCCATCAGATTAGATTAAACGCTTCTTTGCTTGCCTTCATTGTTGTGCAGGTTGTCCTGGAAAGCCTTCAAGTGAATTCTGAAAGCAGCGCTCTTCCACGTTTGCTATGCCATAAGTATTTGCGGCAGTGTTGCTTCTGAATAAAGTTCCTTGGCATTTATTTATTTGTCTTCCTTCCTCCCTCCCTCCCTCCCATGTTGTTTCTGAATAAAGTTCCTTGGCATTTATTTATTTTTCTCCCTCCTTCCTTCCTTCCTTCCTTCCCATGTTGTTTCTGAATAAAGTTCCTTGGCATTCATTTATTTATTTGCCTTTCTTTCTTTCTTTCTTTCTTTCTTTCTTTCTTTCTTTCTCTCCTTCCTTCTTTTTTTCTTTCTTTTTTTCTTTCTTATGTTGCTTCTGAATAACGTTCTCCATTGGCAATAATGTAATAAGAAAAAAGTGCCTCATTTTATTTGGTGCCCACCTGATAAATTTTAAAATGGAAAAAGTGGGTGGCCAGTATTGAGCTTAAAACCCTGTATGGTTGTAAACACTGTTTATGAAGTCTGAATGGATCAGCTATAAATTGCCATTTGCAAATTGACTAGGTGTGTAGTAGTTATTGAGACTTTTGCTCATATCTCTCTTTGGAGTTTGTAACTATTGACTTCAAGGAAAAATCTAAACCTTCAGTTGACTTAGAAGAATTTGGGCAGATTTTCTAGTTCGGATTTTAAAAAAACCTCAACGGAAAAATTATTATTATTATTATTATTATTATTATTATTATTGTTATTATTATTATTCATTGGATTTGTATGCTGCCCCTCTCCGCAGGATAACAAAAATTGGAATGTACTCTGTAGATCTGGTTGTCTAACTCCCTGTTCAAGCAGGAAATCCTCTCTCATTTCTGATATATCTGTCCTTAGAAAAAGAATACTTGTTTCAGATGGTGTAACAAATATACTGCTAAAAAAAATTAAAATAAAGGGAACACTCAAATAACACATCCTAGATCTGAATGAATGAAATATTCTCATTGAATACTTTGTTCTGTGCAAAGTTGAATGTGCACAACAGCATGTGAAATTGATTGTCAATCAGTTTTGCTTCCTAAGTGGACAGTTTGATTTCACAGAGGTTTGATTTACTTGGAATTATATTGTGTTGTTTAAGTGTTCCCTTTATTTTTTTTGAGCAGTTTATACTGTAGATTGCTGTAGATTACCACCTCCTATTTAAAAATGAATGAAACAGGCTAATCTTCAATAGTAATTTGAATTCTAAGATTTATTTTGGGCATTTGAATTTTAGATAAAAGAAGGTGAGAGAATTGTATCCTTACTTGTTTTGCTATTTTAAACAATCTGTTTGCTTTTTTTTTTTAAAGGTTGCATCTAGAAAACTATCCTTATGAAGTTTATGGGTAGAAGATTGCTTTCTGCTCCTGGAGAAATTTCATTTAAGAAACAATGGCAAATTACAAGCCCGTAATAGTTCAGACATTTCCAAAGCTTGGAGAAAAAATTACAAAGGATACTTTGTATTGGAAGAATTATAAGGTACACATTTTGTACTTAATTATAGAAATTGAAACTGATATAGTCAATTCTTTGTAAATATTACCTGATTTTATTTTTTTTTAAGTGAAAAAAGAAAAATGGCAAATTTTGTATATCACTTTTGCCCTCTCCCATTTGTGAGTGAAGCTTGATTTGATGAATCCTCAGTTTAGCTAACTTTAGAGTCAATGGAACAGATTCCATCCAAACATCCCCCATAAAGGCCAGACAAGTTGGATGCATTCCAGAGTAGTCTGGGCAAGATGGTTGAAGTTATAGTAATTTAACCTACATTTTACAAAACTACAGCAATCATGCAAAATATGTTGAGAGCTAGTTTGGATTGAAGGCAAACCTTTTTTTTACTTGGGTGCCAAAAGGGCATGCACACATGCAATAGTGCTCACACACACACCCATAATGCAATGCCCTCACCCCCAAGCATGTGCGCACAACTGGCCTCCATGTATAGGCACACAGACTTCACTGAATCCTCTGGACTTCTGGTAGGTCAGTTGGGTTGTTTTTCACATTCCCCAGGCTTCAGGAATGCCTCCAGAGCCTGTGGATGGTGAAAAACAGGCCCAATGGACCTACCAGTGTTTCTGAAGCCTGGGGAGTGTGAAAAATGGCCCAATGGGCCTAACTTCCAGTTGGCCCATTGGGCCCATTTTTTTCCTCCACAGGCTCCGGTGGCTTTCCTGAAGCCTGAGGAGGGTGAAAATGGCCTCCCCCTGCCCTCCAGAAGGCCAAAAATCAGCTGGCCAGTGCCCACATGTGGGCACTAGAGCAGACAGAGTAACGACTTGTGTGCCTTCAGATATGGCTCTGCCTGCCACTTGTGGCACAGTGCCATAGGTTTGCCATCATGGGTCTAGTGGTTAAGGTACTGGGCTGGAAATCAGGAGAGTGTAAGTTCTAGTCCTGCTTTAGGTATGAAAACTAGCTGGGTGACTTTGGGCCAGTCACAATTTTTCAATACACAAGATCAGCCTTGGCTGTCAATTCCTATCTCAAGCAACTACACGGTTGATCTGGAAAAAAAGGAACCGGGCACTTGAAGGCAAATGATAGGAAGAAAAAAATCAAAATGAAAGTACTACACAAATAAAGTAAATAATTGTGAAGAAACTATTATTTTATTAAATTTGGGAGTAATTGACATCCCCCCCCAATGAGCTATTAAAATGAAGTTTCACTGTATATCTCTCCCTGTTAACAGTTTATGATGTTGCAATGCTGTGAATAAAAACATTCCACTTTTAAACTTAAAAAAGATTGTCACTTTTCTCTTTCAGTCTTTTGTAAATAGTTTTCTTATAACATTGTCTTAGAAATTATAATAATGATTAACCTTGTGCCTCCTTTGTTCAGACTCCCATTCAGATAAAGGAATTTGGTGCAGTGAATAATATACACTTTTCTCCAGCTCCTCCGTATAATTATGCTGTAACAGCCTCATCAAGGGTAAGATTTTAAGTTACCGTAAGTTTTTGCTTTAAAATATCTCTGTTTTTTTCACACTCTCATTCTACTTTATAGTGAATTCCTGCAAATTCATTTCTTGTACCATCATATTTTTACTGCAGTAGAATAAATATGTCCATTTGCTGAAGCACATAAAACCATGCATAGGTCTCTTGCATGGAAAGGGCTTTTATAATCCTTTAATTCTTCTTCTGGTGCATATTTTTACTTAGATTGCTCCTTCCACTTTTATTTTCTTTTATAGCCGCTAGGTTGCCACAGAGAACTGTTTCCTATTTGCTAAATTCTTCCCTTCCTGATGTGTAGGTTTATACACCAGCTCCCAGCTCATCTTGATTTCTGCTCTTTTTATCCGGATACCTTCGGAACCGCCTTCTGCCGCACGAATCCAAGCGACCGATAAGGTCCCACAGAGTTGGCCTTCTCTGGGTCCCGTTGACTAAGCAATGTTGTCTGGTGGGCCCCAGGGGAAGAGCCTTCTCTGTGGCGGCCCCGGCCCTCTGGAATCAACTCCCCCCAGAGATTAGAACAGCCCCCACCCTCCTTGCCTATTTGCAAGTTACTTAAGACCCACCTTTGTCACCAGGCATGGAGTAACTGAGATACCCTGAGCACAGATAGTTTTATGAAAGGTATGATTGTATTGAATGGTTCTTAATGATGGGCTTTTTAAATGTTTTGTTTCTTTTTAAATATTGGATTTGTATATTGTTATAATAATAATAATGTATTAGATTTATATTCCGCCCCTCTCCTAAGACTCAGGGCGGCTCACAACAATAATAAAAACAATATTATAGCGAAACAAATCTAATATTAAAAAAGAAGCATATAAAACCCTATCATATTTAAAAACCAAACAACACATACATACCAAGCATAAAATGTAAAGAGCCTGGGGGAAAGGTGTCTCAACTCCCCCGTGCCTGGCGGTATAGATGATCGTTGTGAGCCTCTCTGAGTCTCCGGAAAGGTGCAGCATACAAATCTAATTAATAATAATAATAATAATAATAATAATAATAATAATAATAATAACAACAACAACAACAACAATTATGATCATCATCATCATCATCACCGCCTTTATTTTTCATTGAACTTTCCATTGATTGATGGGTCCTCTGAACACTTAGGAAGTGCCCCCCATCCTCCCACCCATGGTTCTTCTTGGCTGCTTCACAGTAGTTATCAGAAAGTTGGAACCACTATTTTCAGAACTTAATGTTTTAAGCAGCTGCTTTACTAGAAGCATGATTGCCATCCCATGCCCCTACTGCATCTCTTTCTTTCTCTGGGACTATTTTCTACAGCTGCAGTGGAGACAGCAAATATTCACTCAATTTTCAAAGGAGATAAAATCATTCTCAGTTCTTTTGAGGAGCTCAGAGATCCACAGATAGAATTAGGGAATGATAGTTTCCTTCCCGCTCAAGGGACTAACCAGTTATCCCCTGCTCGTATTTCTATACATTGTGGCAAACCCACAATGAAATTGGGGTTAAAAATCTATCTCATAATTACATACGGTATTTCTCCATTTTTGTATGCCATTACAAATTTTATCACAGTCCCTTGTTTCTATTCCCTACCCATTTGTACCAATTGCTCCAAATCTCATAATATTGATTAATCTTAATTAAATTTTGTTCCAGGGAAAGGTTTTGTAGCCAGTTGTGGAAAACTGAAATAGTATTCATTGGATTCATAAGTCATAACAAACTAGTTTGATCAAGAAGGAAAATAATACTTCATTGGCTATTTAGGAGAAGGCACATGTAACATTCAGGATCCCTATGCTCATCTCTTGTGAGCATAGGGATCCTGAATGTTTGGTATCTGTGATACCAAACAATGGTTTATCAATAAAAGTGAGCCTCTTATGTATATCTGAAAGAGAACTGGTTTGTTTGCTTATTTATTTATTTAATTGGACTTGTATGCCGCCCCTCTACGTGGACTTGTGGCGGCTCACAACATATACCAAAATACATAACAATAGTTTGTCCAATTAATATACTAAAAACAATTCTTAGATTTCCAATTTAAAAACATTCATTCACATTCATACAGTAATCATGCTAACAACATTTCGTTGGACAGGGGAAGGTCTAATGTCCCAGGCCTAATGGCAAAGATACGTTTTTAGACTCTTTAGGAAGGCAAGGAGGGTGTGGGAAGTGCGAATCTCCAGGGGGAGTTGATTCCAGAGGGCCGGAGACCCCACAGAGAAGGCTCTTCCCCTAGGTCCTGCCAGCCAACATTGTTTGGTCAACGGGAGACCAACTCTGTGGGACCTCACCGGTCGCTGGGATTCATGCGGCAGAAGGCGGTCTCAGAGATAGTCTGGTCCTAAAGTATGGTTCTTGAGAAAAGAGGTTTTCTGTGGATCATTGGTCTCAAACTCAAATTGTCATGGTGGCTATTTGAGGGAAACTTCATTAGTCCAAAGGCCAGAATTTCATATCTTTCTGTAAGTGTACATAGTGCACCAAAAATGAAGAAAATATAGAGGATCATAGCAAGTTGTTAAACAAATTTATTAAAGAAAACATTGCTACAAACCGCAGTTATTTTTGGCCATTACACATTTGCCACAGAGGACATACGGATATCTCTGTAACGAAGGTCAGAAGGTCATGGTTATTGACCGGTGTAGAACATATGGAGGATGATTCTTGCAACAACTGAGATCATAAGCAAGAAAGCTTCAGTGTCATTCTGAATGCAAATTTGTGCATTTTATGTTTTAGATTCACATATATGGGCGATATTCACAAGAGCCAATCAAAACATTTTCTCGCTTCAAAGATGTAGCTTATTGTGCTACCTATCGAGAGGATGGGCAGCTGCTTGTTGCTGGCAGTGAAGAAGGCAGGATTCGGATCTTTGACATTGGTGGGAGAGCACCATTAAGGCAATTTGAAGGCCACTCCAAGTAAGTATGGGAACATGACTGTACCTGATTCATTGCCTAATAGTTTCAATCTACAATTGTATTTTGGAGTAATTGCAATTTCAGATGTGAGAAAACAAGTTTGAATCATCTATTTTCTCAGCTAATTAACAAATGCGTTAATTATGTTGCAAATATATTTACAAGCAATAGGTTATCATTGTTTTATCAATTGTTGTGTCTCTATTAATGTCATTAGTCACAGTGCATTGATTTAAAAATGCTTTGTGTATAATTGTGATGGAAAATGTAGTTTTTTGGCCTATAATTTGCACATAATTGTTTAAGTTTGCATCAGATCTGACTTTGTTTAATTGTGACAGATAACTTTATTAATAATTTGGGTTTTAATTAATGTTACTGAAAATATTAACAACCTGAAAATGTTCAACTATTGACCCAAGCAGTATTTTCATAGCTATATGTTTTAAAATGTGGCTAGATTTAGTCTCTTTTTAGAATAGTACAGAATTTTAAAATATGAATTGTTGAATATATTTAATTTGCTAATTAAAGTTTCATTGGTTTAGTTTATTTGCAGATCTTATAAGGTGCTCAAATCTGAAGTAATTATGATTGGCCTTTAAGCTGCATATAATATTCTGTTTAGTATATTATGCTTAATCCAGAATAACTGGATCATTATTGTTACCTTGATGGATGAACCGAGCCATTTTATTTATATTCACTTTGTGAATTAGGTGTACAGCTTTCCTCTATTATTTTCTTAGATCTTTAATATATTGTTCTCAAGTCTTGCATTTATTTTTTAAAATGATAGATGAATTCAGACTCAGACTTTAAATATCTCAGTTGATCTTCAAGTAATTCAGAAACCGTGCTAATCAGTACTATGAATACTGAGTGTTTTATGCTTTGAAGGGCATGTATTGACTATAGCAAAAATTGAGATGGCTTTATATTTATTGTTTTTTGTTGTGATTTATAGAGCAGTACATGTTGTAGGCTTTCTGTCTGACAAGTACCGAATAATGTCTGGAGCAGATGATTACACAACACGGGTCTGGGATGTTTCAACCTCATCTGAAATAGCATGCTACAAAGAGCACACAGATTATATAAGATGTGGCTGTGCTAGTAAACTGAACGCAGATCTTTTTGTAACAGGTTTGTGATTAACCTTACATTCACTGGTGACAAAACGACTTCCTGAATGATGTTTTCATTTCTCTACCATTACAATATTTTCCTAATTAAACATTTCTTAGTTATTTATGTTCAAATATATTGATTTTCCTGATTCAACTTGGTTTTCTGCTCTTTTTTTTTTAAGAATGACTTAATTATAATAGTAGATTCAAAAATTCTGCAGACATTTTAGAATAAGACGAATCCTTAGATGGCACATTTGACCTCAGATTATATGACACTTTATGACGAAAACTTGGTTATTGTTGAGTTTGTTTTATAGATGTTTGTAAGACATTAGACATTGTAAAACAGACGATAAAAGGAAATTCTTGACATGTATTTTTCAGAGTATAAGACACTCCTTTTTCCTCCCTAAAAGAGGCTGAAAATTTGGGTGCGTCTTATACTTAGAATGTAGGGGGTTTTTTTGCTTTCCCCCCCTCGCCCTAACTAGGTGTTGACAAGCTTCCTATTCCCTCCAAAGAAGATTTTTCCCAGCCCTAAGTCTTTGCAGGCTTGTTTTCATTCCTACTCTCTCTGAAAAAGGCTTTTTCAGCCCTAACAATGCTAACGATCTTCCTGGCTTGCAGCATTTAGTTTTATTCCTACTCCCTCCAAAGCAGTTTTTCCTGCCCTAAGTCTTAGCAGACTGCTTTCATTCCTATCTCTCTGAAAATGGCTTTCTCAGCCCTAACCTAGGGATAAAATAATGTGCTGAAGCTCAACAGACTAAGGACACTAGCCAGATGAATACCTGGTAAGCAGATTCTTTTCCCTTTTTCCTCCCCAAAACTAAGGTGCCTCTTATACTCCGAAAAATGGGGTAATTCATTTAGTGGCTGGTTACAATAGCACTGGGGGGAAAAAACCTAATGAATGGTTTTCACACTACTGTTGCAACATCTCCACGGTCACATGATCAAAATTTAGGTGCCTGGCAACTTGGATTATTTGTGATGGTTGCACTGTCCCGAGATCATGTGATCACCATTTGTAATTTTCCCAGCCAGCTTCCGACAAGGAAAGGCAATAAGGAAAGCCAGGTTTCCTTAATGACTGCATGATTCATTTAACAACTGCAGTGATTCACTTAAAAACTGGCAAAATGTCAAAATTAACCATAACTCAATTAACTGCCTTGTTTAGCAACATAAATTTTGGGCTGAACTGTCGAAAGTCCAGGACTACTTGTAATCAGTTTGTCCGGTTTCCAAATTGGACAGTTAGAAATAGACACCTAAATTACAACAACCAGACAAGTAGGACAAGCTGCCACATAAAAAGCCAACTCCTTTGTGTTAAAGCACTAACAAAGTTAGGTTGTGTTTTAGGACTGAAAAAGAGCATATGTGCTGTTCCTTCCTGCACTAAATCCTTCCTTTTGGGATGCATTCCAGGTTCCTACGACCATACAGTGAAAGTATATGATACGCGGACAGACAAAAGCATTTTGAGGATAGAACATGGGCAGCCTGTTGAGAGTGTGAATCTGTTTCCTTCTGAAGGTCTTCTTGTGACAGCAGGTATTTCAATAAGGTTTTTTTTCATCTCTCTTTGCCATCTTTTATTTTAAGCAAAATATCCTGTTTTTATTTTCACATGCAAAATCTTCCCTCCCTCCTTCTTTCTTTCTCTATCTCTCTGTACCTCTCTTTCTCTAGCAACCTATTTTGCTGATAATGAAAAGGAAAGGAGACTACTATAGATCTATTTCAGGCTTATTTGCATTCAAATCCCAGTAAGGATGTGGCTACCTAATTTATTTATTTATTTATTTATTTATTTAGTTAGTTAGTTAGTTAGTTAGTTAGTTAGTTAGTTAGTTAGTATGCCGCCCCACTCCATAGAAAATAGATCTATAGTAGTCTCCTTTCTTTTTCATTATCAGCAAAATATGTTACCTTATAGATTATATCTCCCTCCCTTCCTTCCTTCCTTCCTTCCTTCCTTCCTTCCTTCCTTCCTTCCTTCCTTCCTTCCTTCTCTTTTTTCTCCCCCTCCTTCCTTTCTTTCTCCCTTCCTTCCTTTTTTTCTTTCTTTCTTTCTTCATTATACAAGTATGGGCTGGGACGGGATATCAAGTTCCTATTAGCTGTGATTAGTGACCTACAGTTGCTTAATGCATATTGGGATTTGTGAGCCTTTTCTAGGTTATAGTTTAGTTTCTTCTCCAAGTGAAATCTATTACAAGATATTTTGCTAGGGGGTGATTAATAGACTGGAAAGAGAAGTAAAACTATGGAAATTGCCTTCCCAAAATGTATGTATAAAATATTATTTTTTTAAACTTTGCAGGTGGTCGCTACATTAAAATCTGGGATATCCTTAAAGGAGGCCAGCTTTTAGTGTCTTTGAGAAATCACCATAAAACTGTAACCTGTTTGTGTTTGAGTAGTTCTGGCCAAAGGCTGCTCTCAGGCTCCCTAGATCGGTTTGTATTTTTCAGTATATTTTATCAAGCTTCTAATAGTTCTGTGCAATGAATGCATATTCAATTGAAAAATTGAAAACTGGACATACAGCTTAGTAGCGTTCGCAAAATACTGTGAGTGCACTTTTTTCCCCCCTGAAGACAAAGGTGAAAGTTACCAGCTTACTGAATCTCAGAATCAGGGCTAGAGATCTAATGATGTGATTTTGGTGGCATCAATAGATTGTTGTTTTTCCATTAGCTGAGAGGAAATATGACCATTTTATTCATTATACATGAACAAAGAAACTCATTCTCAGGAAGAGGTACATAGAGTTACAGCCATATACAGAAATCTTTGTATGGCTCTTGCATAAATCAGTAATACAGGGATCTTTCTTACAAGTTGAGGTAATTTTTGAAATTATTTTTCATCCTAATTCCTGACGGGCTGATGTTGTCATGTATAGAAAGCCTCAGGATATATTACACACACATACACACACATATAGTTGGGGGGGAAATCAAAAGCAACATGAGAAAATATTATTTTACTGAAAGAGTAGTAGATCCTTGGAACAAACTTCCAGCAGACGTGGTAGATAAATCCACAGTAACTGAATTTAAACATGCCTGGGATAAACATAGATCCATCCTAAGATAAAATACAGAAAATAGTATAAGGGCAGACTAGATGGACCATGAGGTCTTTTTCTGCCGTCAGACTTCTATGTTTCTATGTTTCTATATGTTGTCATGTGTAGAAAGCCTCAGGATATATTACACACACACACATCACATATTGTCATATGTAAAAAACCTGGGGATATTCTTCAGTGTTTGACTGGGAAGAATGGGAACTGTAGGAGTTGTTGTTTCAGGTATCTTCAATCTTTCAAAGAAAAAAAAAAGTTGGACTTGCCTTCTCAAGCAGTAGGAAAAGTAACCCCTCAAAAAAGGGTATCAAATTATATGCTATCAGCTACATTGTATACTTTATTTTATACAAGTAGTCCTCCTCTTACAACCGCAATTGAGCCCAAAATTTCCGTTGCTAAGTGAGACAGTTGTTAAGTGAGTTTTGCCCCATTTTACAACCTTTTTTGCCACAGTTGTTAAATGAATCACTGCAGTTGTTAAATTGGTAATGTGGTTATTAAGTGAATCTGGCTTCCTCATTGACTTGGGTTGTCAGCAGTTTAGAAATGGTGATCACATGACCGCAACCGCTATGATACCAAATTTTGAAGCTTCAGTGGCTGTGAATGTGATAAACAGACATAAGTCACTTTTATCTGTGCCGTTGTGACTTTGAATGTTCACTAAACAAATGGTTGTAAGTCGAAGACTACCTGTATTAACAAAATTACAACAGAGGGCTCACTATGGTGTGGTCGTTTTCTTTTTTAGGCATGTGAAGATTTACAGTACAACTTCCTACAAAGTAGTACACAGTTTTAACTACGAAGCATCCATTCTCAGTCTTGCACTAGCAGTAAGTAGTATAATCTGGTGGTAATACAGATAATAGCCATTGTATCTGTGTATTATGCTAGGCCAGTGATGGCTAATCTTTGACGTCACTTTGTGCCGACTTGTGTGTCGGAAATGGCATGCAAAACCATTCCAGCTGAACTGCGTGGTCTTGCTGATCTTCACACATGCAGGGGGGCTAAACCCGGAAGAGCAGCATTCTGGTACTTATTGCGCACATAAGCCCCAGAACATAAACCCGGAGGTTCGGCTGCCAGCACACACATGCGAGCCAGAACACTGCTCTTCTGGGTTTTGGCACACCCGTGAATGCAAAGGCCAGCTGACCGGCGCTTGTACTTGTACACAGGAACGTGGAAGAACAGTCAGTGAGGCTGTGCTTCCCTCACCGATGGCTCTGCATGCTGCTTCAGGCACATCTTCCATAGGTTTGCTGCCACAGTTCTAGGCCACAAGTGTCTTGGATTGCTTTTTGTTTAAAATAATGCAATGAACCCTGCTATTCTTTTATTTTGTTTGCCTTCAAATTTTGTCAGTAAAAATGCTTATCAGTCTTAGGTTTTTGAATATAAGGTGCTTGATACAAAGACGTAAATAAAAATGGATCTCCTTAAAGAAGCAGTTGTGCATATGCCATGTTTTTCAACTATATTCTTCAAATTTACATGGCTGCCCATATAAATAATATACCTGGCTGGCTAATAAAGAAGTAGAAACAAAAGCCACACTGAGTCCTTGGAGAGGAGCTGCATATAAATCCGATAGATAGATAGATAGATAGATGGATAGATGGATAGATGGAAGATGGATAGATAGATAGATAGATAGATAGATAGATAGATAGATAGATAGATAGATAGATAAGATAACAATAAAAGACACCAACTAAAAGTACTGAACTCCCCAGTCATTACAACACAAAACCAGCAATCTGGATTCCGCTGATATCCTGATCCTACTAATCTTCCTCAACTTGATGCCTCCAAATGTGTTGGACCATAACTCTTGATTTCTGGATAATATCGTCAATATCCTAGCTGCCGGAAGTTTGGTAATGTAGTCTGACATAATAAAAAGATATTATATAAGAATAAATGTAAAGTCTTTAACTGAGACTTTGGAGAAGGGTGGCTTACAAATTTAAATAATAATAATAATAATAATAATAATAATAATAATAATAATTACAACAATAATTACAACAACTACTAATACTACATCATTAGTTTGTTGCAGCACAGATACAGAAAGACATTAATGTTTTAGAAAGGTGCTCTAGTAGAAGTGTTGCCTTATTGTTTATTAATTAAACTTTAGCCCCAAAGATAAGGGATTCATTGCATTTTTAGATTGTTTGAGACGTTTACTGTGGTATAAACCTCTTTGAAGACAATTGAATACTTAATATATTGATAGAATAGTTGGGCTAAGAAACCTGATTGGGCTTAACCTCATAATCCTGGTAATTTAATATAGTTTTATTAAAATCTTTCAGTCTGGCTCATGTATAATAGCAGGAGTTACTTTCTCTGTGAGGCAGTATTTTCATAATATTTAATACCATTGAACTTAATATTTCTATTAAACCAACTTTGTTTTCCATTATAGCCTGAGGATGAAGCTTTGGTTGTAGGCATGACAAATGGCATATTGAATGTTAAACATCGGAAGCCCGAAGCAGTAAAAGAGGTTTTGCATCGGAGAAGGCCTGCCTACCGAACTTTTGTGAAAGGAAAAAATTATCTACCAAAGCAGGTATGCAGAAAAAAGTGCTCAGAGAAAGCCTTGTTTTTTTGTTAGTGAATAGCATGAAAAAGTAAAGATGTGAAAGGTAAAATTGGGCTATATTTCACTGGACCAGATTGGAAAAGCTGATACGGGGTAGCCAATTAAAAATAAAAATAAGCAAAAATGCTACTGGTAAACTGGATACTAAAAATTTAAAACATTAAGCATTAAAATATTATGCATTTAAAATACATATGTAGGAAGGTAGCACACTTGGTGATAGAAGTAATCAGGTTACTTCAAAGTGAAATGAACAAAGTTTGGAAGGCCTTAGAATATGTTGTCTATTGAAATCATGTCTCACTGAGTTAATTGGATCTTTTTTTAATATGTAAAAATTATATAATAATTATCTTGCCTGGTACTGCGTAGATGACAGTTTAAATAAGTGAAGAATTAAAATATCAAATAACACAAAAGCATAATTATTAGAAATATTGAAAAACTTGGGGTGGGGTTCACACCAGGAAGTTCCAAATTTACTTGTGGTCACTGAAGATACCCTTTCTCTTGGCTTCCTCAAATGAGCTCTGCCATTGCTGATGTACAGAATAATATTTCCACTTTTTTGTATGATCTGTGCAGGGAGTTTGGGGAAATAGTCCAGAAGATATTCTGGATTGCAGTGATATTGTTTAAGATCATTGCCTAAAATTACCTAGTCAGATGAGAAACCAGAAATCAGTACCCCCTTTTTCCCATAATAAGAGTATGAAGCAATGCACTGCATAGACAACCTCGCAATAACAATCTATATCTGGTATCGATTCCATTTGGGGAAAAAAGAAAATGAAGTTAAAACAGGAATTTTTTTTACCACTTACTGGTATATGTTGTTGACTGTTCTGACTCTTTTCCTGTCGTTAGGATGATTTATTTGTCAGCAAGCCTGTGAAGAACCATTTGAGGAAATATGACAAGTTGTTGCGAACTTTCCAGGTTTCCAAGGCTCTGGATCAAGTTCTTCAAGTAAGATAATGTTACCATCTGTCTGGTCAAGATTTTCATAAATATAAGCTTTCTGCTACATATGCAATAACGTTGGTACTATTGTTAATAGAGGGGAATATCAAATGTAATGCTAATGTTGGAGAAATCCTCTGTAGATTTTATGTGAATATGATTAGGAAAACAAAGACATGACATTGGTTGGTTCCGATCCTCTGGAACCAACTCCCTCTGGAGATTAGAACTGCCCCCACCCTCCTTGCCTTTCACAAACTCCTAAAAACCCACCTTTGCCGTTAGGCATGCGGAAATTGATTTCCCCGGGCCGTTTCATTTTATGTATGGTTTGGGATGCATTTTTAACTATTAGATTTATACTATGTATTGTTGTTGTAAGCCGCTCTGAGTCTCTGGAGAGGGGCGGCATACAAATCTAATAAATAATAATAATAATTGTTTTGAGTATTGCTTGTTTAACTAGAATCTCTTTATGTTTTAATAGAATTTTACAAAGTTCTGATCACATTGTAAGTTGCAGTATTTCAGGATTACAGAACAGATAGTCCCAAGGTTCACAAATATTATCTCATTACTGTTTTACACTTTTAATTTCTAAAACTGCAAAGTGGTTTTAGATTAGTAAAAGATGCTACTGAAAGCATTTCAGGTTTTCAAATTTGGTTTATATCCTCCAAAGGAAAATAAAAGCCCTGCCTTTAATATTTCCTGAAAATTTCCATCTTCAGATCTATCTATCCATCTGTCTGTCTATCTATCTATCTATCTATCTATCTATCTATCTATCTATCTATCTATCTATCTATCCTTCTATCTATCCATCCATCCATCCATCCATCCATCCATCCATCCATCCATCCATCCATCCATCTGACTTCTATGCTGCCCAATCCCAAAGGACTCAGGGCAGCTTACAATAATGATACAAATACAAATACAAATCAATATAGAACAATAAAAAGAAGTGAAATATAAGAGAGGGGCGGCATACAAATCTAAGTAATAAATAAATAATAATAATAAATAAATAAATACCTAAAACTATAAAACCCCATAATAAAAAACCCATTTGTTATTTTAAAAAACCAGTCATAATCACAGGCAAACACACCATTCATACAGTTTGGCCATGAGAGATGTACAATTCCTGGCTCCCAGGCCTGCCGGCAGAGGCAGGTCTTCATGGCTTTACGGAAGGCTAGTAGGGTGGGAGCAGTACGGGCATGGGGGTGGTGGTAGTTGGTTACATAGAGCTGGGGCAGCCACAGCGAAGGCCCTTCCCCGCAGTCCTGCCAACCTGCATTGCTTAGTTGATGAGACCTAGAGGAGGTCCGGTGATTAATCCAAATTGTAGGTGAGTAACTGAGTCTGGCCTGGGGACTGGATTGAGTTCTCCACTGCTCTAGCAAATTAAAAGATAACAGGTTAAATTCTCCTCCCCCACCTTTATAGACAGTATCTCTTCTGCCTATGAAAGAAGCTGAGGGCCATTGCTTTCCATCTCTTGCATGGTCCAAAGACGGGCTACAAGAATGGTGGAAGGTCTTAAGCATAAAACGTATCAGGAAAGACTTAATGAACTCAATCTGTATAGTCTGGAGGACAGAAGGAAAAGGGGGGACATGATCGAAACATTTAAACATGTTAAAGGGTTAAATAAGGTCCAGGAGGGAAGTGTTTTCAATAGGAAAGTGAACACAAGAAAAAGGGGACACAATCTGAAGTTAGTTGGGGGAAAGATCAAAGGCAACATGAGAAAATATTATTTTACTGAAAGAGTAGTAGATCCTTGGAACAAACTTCCAGCAGACGTGGTTGATAAATCCACAGTAACTGAATTTAAACATGCCTGGGATAAACATATATCCATCCTAAGATAAAATACAGAAAATAGTATAAGGGCAGACTAGATGGACCTTGAGGTCTTTTCCTGCCGTCAATCTTCTATGTTTCTATGGACGATGGGAGTTGGTAGAGAGCATCTTTTCCTATCTTTCACTGCATGGAAAACTTTTGTTTGGAGGAGGAGACAAAATGGTGGAAGGTAGACATGGTTCTCGCCTCATGTGCTTCTTTCCTGGGAACAAAGCTAAAACAGAGCTGTGTTTGAAGGCAAATCACACAATAACGCCAGAGAGGATGAGGTTGTTTGAGGAAAGTACAGTGATACCTCGTCTTACAAACGCCTCATCATACAAACTTTTCGAGATACAAACCTGGGGTTTAAGATTTCTTTGCCTCTTCTTACAAACTATTTTCACCTTACAAACCCACCGCCGCCGTTGGGATGCCCCACCTCCAGACTTCTGTTGCCAGCAAAGCACCCATTTTTGCGCTGCTGGGATTCCTCTGAGGCTCCCCTCCATGGGAAACCCCACCTCCAGACTTCCATGTTTTTGTGATGCTGCAGGGGAATCCCAACAGAGGAATCCAGCAGCACAAAAACGGGCGCTTCGCTGGCAACGGAAGTCTGGAGATGGGGTTTCCCAGTGAGGGGAGCCTCAGTGAAATTGCAGTATCACAAAAACATAGAGGTCCGGAGGTGGGGATTCGAGGACTTCGGTGTTTTTGCAATGCTGCGATTTCACTGATGCTCCCTTCGCTGGGAAACCCCACCTCCAGACTTCCGTTGCCAGCGAAGCACTCGTTTTTGCGGTGCTGGGATTCCCCTGCAGCATCGCAAAAACACAGAAGTCCAGAGGTGGGGTTTCCCATGGCCTCAAGGGAATCCCAGCAGTGCAAAAACGGGCGCTTTGGCTGGCAAAAGGGATGAATTTTGGGCTTGCACGCATTATTCACTTTTCCATTAATTCCTATGGGAAACATTGTTTCGTCTTACAAACTTTTCACCTTAAGAACCTCATCCTGGAACCAATTAAGTTTGTAAGACAAGGTTTCACTGTACTAAGATTTACTTAAGGCCACGTGGGCCAGATTAGATTTGGTTGGAGCCAGGCAGTTAAGTGGTTTTTCCCACTCAGGTTGGCAACTGCTCTTTAGGATTTCATATTGCCCTTTTTTCATGTGAAAAACCATATTTTAAATTAAGTACCATTTGTATGCAAAGCACACATATATATACTGTGCCACTGACCTGGGCTCTCCCCACTTCAGGGTTTTACATCAGCATGTAAGTATTTTTAAGGAAAAATGGAACTACATGTAGTTCTTACCTCTTACCTTTCATCATTAAACGAGCCGGGGTGGCGCAGCAGGTAGAGTGCTATACTGCAGGCCACTGAAGCTGACTTGTAGATCTGTAGGTCAGCAGTTCAAATCTCATCACCGGCTCAAGGTTGACTCAGCCTTCCATCCTTCCGAGGTGGGTAAAATGAGGACCTGGATTGTGGGGGCAATATGCTGACTCTGTTAAAAAGTGCTATTGCTAACATGTTGTAAGCCGCCCTGAGTCTAAGGAGAAGGGCGGCATAAAAATCGAATGAATGAATGAATGAATGAATGAATGAATGAATGAATGAATGAATGAATGAATAAATAAATAAATGTGAAAGTGGAATGAGCCATTTTTAAAAATACAATTTATTCATAAATATGACAAAGCAACTTATAAGATTACTTTGACCTAGAAATAACTGTAAACTAAATTAGGTTGGTTTGGAAAACAAAAAGAAGTTTCATTAATGATCCTTGAACAGCTCCTTGCAATCAAGACCCTTAACAGATTTGTCCTTGACACAGCAATTAGACAAGATCGGAACAAGCTGCTCTGTGAGTGGCTTTTAAATGTAAACTGTTACATTCTAAATCAGTGTTTCCCAACCTTGACAACTTGAAGATATCTGGACTTCAACTCCCAGAATCCCCCAGCCAGCATTCGCTGGCTGGGGAATTCTGGGAGTTGAAGTCCAGATATCTCCAAGTTGCCAAGGTTGGGAAACACTGTTCTAAATTAACTCATTTTTTCTTTATGTATTAGAATACATTTGAATTGTTGAACTGCCCCAGAACATTTTATTGTAAAAATGCATTCTTGAATACTTTCTATTTTTAGGGCCCAGGGAAAAGCAATCGACCTGATGTTATAGTTGCTGTCATGCAAGAATTAAACCGCAGAGGAACCCTGAAAAATGCACTTGCTGGGCGGGATGAAACTCAACTCAGTGTCCTCCTTTCTTTCTTAATAAGGTAATTATCAGGTTAGTTGTCAGAGGCAACTACAGAGTAATCCAAATTGGAGTAAAATAACCTGGGATGGTCTAATTTTAGAATGATGGGGTTTTCAAATTCTTTTTTTTTTAAAGTGTGGATGAGTTTTATTGGACCAAAGGGAATGGAGAAATATCAGAATGTGAAAGAACTTAATAAATTAATATACCACAGTTTGATTTAAAATCCCAAGTTAAAATACAATGTCTCAGCCCAAGAGGCCCATAACATTTAAACAATTATTATAAATCAGCTAAGCATTATTCTGCATGAAGAATTAATACTTAAACCATCTTCACAGGTAGCATCTTGATCCCAGGTGTAATTTGGGGGAAGGTTGGTTCCAGGAGACAGATGCTAGGTGGGAAAAAAGTTCCTAACCTTGTAATTTGGAAGTTTTTTCCCGATAAAGAGCTGAGTTTCTTTTCTCCAGTAGGTCATTAAAAGTGAAAAAAAAAATGGGCATGATAGGAAGTTTAACATCTGGCTATTAATTACATTTGCAGAAATATGATTGATGCAAGATATGCTCCTGTACTGATAAACGTTGCAGAACTCATTATAGGTATGTTCATATATCAAATAACATGAATAAAGTTAACATGTACCCAGATATTTCAAAACTGTGTATATTTTGTTGAAAGAATACAATCTACAAATAAGCAAAGGGTAGCTGTAATTCAATGGGAAATTGAATGCTTGTATATAAGGACGTTCCAGATCTAAGCACCTTGTGGGCTGGATCTGACCCGCAGCCTTGAGTTTGACACCCCTGAACTTTAAGGTCATCTAGATCTTTTAGGATCCGAGATGTGCGTGATTCAAGAAAGCTCATAGATAATTTTGTGTCTCTTTGCTGTCCTGCCTCTCAAACTGACCTTGGCGTTTTTCAGCTATTTATTTTTGGTTAGTGAAGTGGCAAGAAAGCAAGGAATTACAGATAGAAAAAACATCATTTGCTCCATCCTTTTCTGTAGTGACAAGACTCTGACTATCAAATTATTTTCTTATTTATATCTTTCTTAAAATTGTTTTAGAAAACAGGCAGTTGGGAATTCTTAGTATGTTTTTATCCTCATGAAGTACAGTACATAAATGCCATTAACTTATATCTTCTCTTTTCCAGAGATATATATGCCTGTAATTGGACAATCTTCAGTTATTGATAAGCAGTTTCTGAAACTTCAAAATCTTGTAGAGAAGGAGATTGATTATCAAGAGGAATTGCTAGAAGTTTTGGGAATGATGGATGCACTGTTTGCTACCATGACAAGAAAACAGTCCAGTACCATGGATGTGAACAAAACAGTTGAGCTATAAAAAACACTGGAACTGTGCTGAGAAATTTCACCAGTGGAATCTGCATTTAGCTCTTATTTGCACCCAAAAGTAAACATTACTTTTGACTGAAGAGTGAAACATCTTCTGAAATATTTTAAGGCAGCCAGGGTGGACTTTTAAATACAAATTCTACTTTATTTTAACTCTTTTATTTATGCAATCCATCAGGCTTTCCATTTTAGATTATTCAAATATTTTTCTAATCATTAAAATTGTCAGCTGCTAAAGTAGAAATAAACGCCAGAACTTGAAGAAAACTGTATCATACTTTCTTTGCAAGCTCTCTCATGGGATCATTTGTATTTAATCAGGTCTGCTTTCAACAAAATTATTTCTATAAAAATATTCTGTATATGTATAAGTATCTAAGGATGCTTATGCTGAATCTTTTAAATTTTTAAATTCTAAGAATTTATCATAAACATGTACTTTCTGTTGATATGTC
Organism: Erythrolamprus reginae; assembly: GCF_031021105.1. Taxonomy (NCBI): domain Eukaryota; kingdom Metazoa; phylum Chordata; class Lepidosauria; order Squamata; family Dipsadidae; genus Erythrolamprus; species Erythrolamprus reginae. Next base: position 313,805,537 of record NC_091951.1, read on the forward strand.
AGTAGATGAAAATAAATGATAACAGTTGGCTAAATGGGATCTTTTTCCTTCTTCACATATGAATAAGAGCATGTTGTCAGCCAACAACTAGGATTATTTAGGAATCTAATCCAAGTAGCAAATTATTCTTGGACAATGTGGGATTGATGATTATTTCTAATTGCAAAGAATGCACATTTAATCTTTAACTACTACTGATAGAGTGGTTTCATCAAGCAGATGCTTAGTGATCATATGTTTCCAACCTAGTTTTTCCAAGTCTTCCAATGGTGCACTTATTGCTATTATAATTGAGTCCATTCATTTTGCTACTGGTTATCCTGTGTTGTTGGGGTTTTCTTTCTTTTGGTGGGGGAGGGCTTTCCTTCTACTTTTTCCAGCTTTAAATACTTCTCAAGAAAGCTAAACGTGGTAATTCAAGCCTGGACATTTGTGTTTCAAGTGAAAATTTGGTTGATTTGTTGAATAATCCATTTGTTTGTATTCTTCGCTATATGTAGTATTTTAATTATGATCTTTGTTAGATACAGAAATATCATACTGAATCTTCCAGGCCTTCATTGCTTGTCTGTAGTATACTACTTGACTGCTGGTTCTTTTGCTGTTGAGAATTCTTAAAAACAGAAGCTATCAATTATTACTGTTCTTGCTATCATTAGCATGGCCATTTTTGTAGCGTTAGTCCCAATTTTTTCACCATGTTTCTTGACTTTAATACTAGAATTTGTAAATCATTTACATTTCCAATTATCAGAGAAGTCTTACCAGCAGCACATAGATTGTTTATATTCTTTCCCGTTTTAAAATCACACTCATCTTTCAATCCAGCTTCCTTCAATATAGATCCATCATATATGTTAAATAATTTTGTCCCATAGAATCACAGGGCAAAAGGGATCTTGGAGGTCTTATAGTTCAGCCTCCTATCCAACCTTTTCCTGAAAACCTCCAGTGATGTAAGATACACAACTCTGGATGGCAAACTCTTCCCTTGCTTAATAGTTCTCACTACCAGAAAAATTTCTATTTCCAAGTTGGATATCCTCTGACAAGCTTCCATCCATTGCTTTTTATCTTACCATCAAATGCTATGGAAAATAAATAAACGCCATCTTCCTTGTGGTAGCCATTCAAGTATTGGCAGCCTGCATCGTATGTATCTTCACTCTCGCCTAGTTCCTTTAGTCTCACTCCTTTGCTGACTTATATCAATTCGTTTCACTATATTTCATTTAATAGGGGTTGACCTGTGTAGGTTTTCCATGAAAACAAGTTATCCTGGGATTCCACATTTCCCCAAAGACTTTTTACAGTTTGACATTTTACAGACAAACTTTCTGTAATCAATGAAGCACATTGATTTTTTTTTTTTTAGCATTCTTTGTCTTTTTAAATTATCCAGTATATTTCAATATTAGTGTTTCTTACTCCTCAGCTTTTGTAAAGCCATCTTGAAGGTGTAGCATCTCCTTTTCCATGTTGGGCTCTAATTTGTGTTAGATGATCCTAAACATTATTGCCTATCATTGTAATTTAAGGATATTGTGCAATAGTTTGCATATTCTGTTAAAGTAATTTATTATTTATTTATTTATTTGATTTGATTTGTATGCCGCCCCTCTCCGAGAACTCGGGACGGCTCACAATATATCAAAGAAAACATAACAATACATCTGGATACAATTAATGTAATTAAAAAATCTAAAAGTTCCAATATAATTAAAAACATTCATTGCCATTCACTCCGTGAAACACACTAAAACACTTGTTGGTCATGGGGCAAGATCTAATGCGAATCTCCGGGGGGAGCTGATTCCAGAGGGCCAGGGCTCTTACAGAGAAGGCTCTTCCCCCTAGGTCCCACCAACCGACATTGTCTGGTTGATTGGACCCTGAGGAGGCCAACTCTGTGGGACCTGACCCGACGTTGGGATTCGTGTGGCAGAAGGCGGTCTCGGAGGTATTCTGGTCCGATGCCATGTAGATCTTTTTTTGATATGTCTCTCAAACTACTAATCACTGCATCATACTGCAGCTTGGCTAGGATAGTTTAGTTAGAACCTTTACAATTTTTAATTTGCTGCTTGATAAATTTCTATACATATTCTATTAATTACTGTAGCCTTTTGATCTAGTAATGACTGAGAGGTGATTTAACTTTACCTTCTAATCACTGAGGTTCATTTAACTTCTTTACACTCCATCTACCTATTCTATCTTACTATCTTTTAGATTTTATGTTAAGGCAACATCAACAAATAAGTTATCTTCTACACTTTAGTCATGTCCCAAATCATGACTGGTAATCTTAAATATCACCAGCAATTCCTCAATGGCATGTTGTATATCATCGGTTACTTTATATTAACTTGCTCTTGGTAGATTACCAGAATGGTTTACCATGGATGTCACCCATGCAGTATGAAATTATGTTTTTGCTATTGTCATTAAAGTAATCATCTGCCTCAAAGATCTTTTTATATCATTCTTGCCAAATATTGGTGCCTGATAAGGTAACCGTCAGGTTTAAAGTAGCTCTGGTGGGGATTATATAATGTCAGCATTCTTTGTTCTTTTCAGGAACATATCACAACCATCATGAGACAGCACAGCTGGATTTGAAGGAACCCATTCATATTGTATTTTGCTGTTTCTCTATCTGTGACTATAATTAGCCACCCTGAGACCTTTTTGGAGTGGGCAGCATATAAATACAAATAAACAAATAAATATACTGCACTTCAAATTAGTAACTTTAGAATTGTTGGGCTGGAGATATTTGTTTAGTAAAGAAGAACACTTACTAGGTCAGAATGTTGTATATGTGTTAATTGAATTTGTAAAATTCTAAAATTGCAGGCCATCTTTCATCAACCTGGTCATTTCCCGAGATGTTGGTCATAATGCCTCTGACTAATGGGAACTGTTGTCCAAAATATTTATTAAGTACCACTTTGTTATCCAGATTAAGCTATTCTGTATGCTGTGACCTAGTAATTCTACTCAAAACACTTTAAGGTGTGCTATACTTTAAATCAGGGGCATGAAACTCGATTCCATTGAGAGTGACGTTAAGGTTCTGTTTGACCTTGGGGGGGGGGGGTAGGGTGGGCATGGCCAGCTCGACAACACTTGTGTTGGGGGTGCCTGTGATGGTCCTGAGCCCTCTGCTGGCGAAAATGGGCTATGACTCCATTTTTGGCTGCAACAGCCTCCTGCAAACTGCCGTCAGCAAAAACGGAACCCATTTTTGCTAGGGGCACTGTGGGCTAAGCCTTCACTCTTTCCAAGGCAGCCCTGTGGGCCAGATCTAAGCACCCTAGGGGCCAGACACAGCCCGCAAGCCTTGAGTTTGACACTCTTGCTTTAAATTGACAAAAAACCCACAATCCTCACAGATAACACAGAGATATATTTATGCAAATAATAGCAGCAGAGTTAGAATGGACCTTGGAGGTCTTCTAGTCTAACTCCCTGCCTGGGCAGGAGACCCTACACTACTTCAGACAAAAGGTTATTCAATATCCTCTTAAAAACTTCCAGTGTTGGACCATTCACAACTTCTGGAGGCAAGCTGTTCCACTGATCAATTGTTCTAACTGCCAGGAATTTTCTCCTTAGTTCTAAGTTGCTTCTCTCCTTAGTTAGTTTCCACTCATTGCTTCTTGTCCTACCCTATTTATATAGATGCAATGGCCAGTACATAATTCCAGTATGATAAAGGGCCAAATCTTATACAGCTCAATGAACAATCAAACCTGCTTATTTGCTAACATCCTTGTAAATGGGAAAAATGAAGTTTACATCCTTGTAGGTAGGTTTTTCTGTTGTAATAGAATATTCACTTAATATTAGGTCGCTTGATAATGATAGTCAACAATATGGTTGACAAAATATGTCTTTTATATAACAAATAATAATAATAATAGTAATAATAACAACAAAAACATATATTTATAATGCCCTTTTAACAAAGGGCATAACAGCATGTTAGCAATAACACTTTTTAACAGAGCCAGCATATTGCTCTCACAATCCAGGTCCTCATTTTACCCACTTCGGAAGGATGGAAGACTGAGTCAACCTTGAGCCGGTGATGAGATTTGAACCGCTGACCTGCAGATCTACAGGCAGTCAGCTTTAGCGGCCTGCAGTATTGCACTCTACCCACTGCGCCACCTCAGCTCTATAAATATATGTTTATATTCACTATGCATGTAGCAAAAGAAAATATTAATTGATGATAAGCAAATAACTATCTATGTGCATATTTCGAACATCCCTGAAACTGAATTATTTATATGTTCTATAAGTTTATAAGCTGATTTTTCTGCCTACGTTCACTTTTCTTTATTTTATTCTTTGTTTGTTTAGATTGTTTTTTATATGTAAAAACTTAATAAATATTTTTTTTAAAAGAATATTCACAGCTAAGTATGCAATGTTGCTTTCTGCTGCCAGTAACTAGATGACAGCTACTGCATTGATAAATTCTGTGTTAAGAAGAGATTGTTGTTGTTTTTTAATTTATTTATTTTGTCCAATACACAATACATATTGAGGAGAATAGACATGAAATATTATATATAAAGAAAAGATATGAAAATAGAGGAGAAGATGTATGAAAGGGAGAAAAGATATATGATATATGGGACAAGGAGAGACAATTGGACAGGGGACGAAAGGCACACTGGTGCACTTATGTACGCCCCTTACTGACCTCTTAGGAACCTGGAGAGGTCAATCGTGGATAGTCTAAGAGAAAAATGTTGGGGGTTAGGGGTTGACACTACTGAGTCAGGTAATGAGTTCCACGCTTCGACAACTCGATTGCTAAAGTCATATTTTTTACAGTCATTTAATGTTAAATTTATTGAATGTTAACTCACAAAATTCAATAAAATAAAACTTATTTTTACAAATTTATAAAATTAAAAATCCAATAAAATAAAAAAATAAATGTTCCCTTACACGGTATGAATAGAAATGTCAGGAGATTGGTTAGTCTTTCTCTCCCCCCACCTCACTTCTTACCCCGGCACAGACATGGTCATGAAACACAACCTTTCAATGAAAGATAAGAAATACAAGATCCCTCCAGGGTCACTGGGAATGCTGGTTGGTCCAGTGCAGCAGCTTAGGCATGAAATAAGCAAACAAAGTTTTGTAATTTACCTGTAAGCTTTCTTGCTCTGAGTAGCTGTTCAGAGAAGTTACGTATATTTTTCTGAAATATTTTTAGTTGTTGAACAAATGTTATGACTCACAAGTTTATTGCTTTCAGCATGACACAATATTGTTGGCGGAGAGAGAGTCCACCTGACAAAAACAGGACATTGAATACCCTGAAACTAGAAACTTGACCAAAAAAATATGTTACAATAGTCTTATTTCTTAACATAGTCCCTCCCACTACTTCCAGTATCTTAAACAGACATCTATTGTTTGACTTTGGTGGTATTTCTACCGACTTACTTAAGTGCAATTGATTAATGGACTGGTGACTGAATTAATTTTGAATGAGATCTATTCCCTCACCCTTCTTTATGATACTTTAACAAGTTACAGTTATATATGTAATGAGTCAAATAATCCAAAAAGGTATATAATTTGACAGCTGCTCCCCCAGCCTGTTATCTTCTTAAAAACTATCTTCATATATAGTGGATATAAAAAGTCTACACCGTCCTGTTAAAATGCCAGGTTTTTGAGATGTTTAAAAAAAATAGACTAAGATGGAGCACTTCAGAATTTTCCCACCCTTAATATAACATATAAGCTGTACAGTTCGGTTGAAAAATAAATTGATGTCTTTTAGGGCTAAAATAATAATTAAAAGTACAATAACATGCACAAGTGTGTACCACTTAAACTGGTATTACATTGACGCACCTTTGGATTTTATGGCAGCATTCAGTCTTTTAGAGTAGGACCCTTTCAACATGGTACATTTTGCCTTGGGAATCTTTGCCCACTCTTCCTTGCAGAAGTGCTCCAATTCTGTCACATTGTGAGTCTGTTTCCTGTGCACACCAGAAATTATCAGTTGGATTAAGGTCTGAACTCTGGCTTAGGTATTCCAAAACTTGGCTCTTCTTCTGATGAACTCATTATTTTGTTGATTTGCTTGGTGTCATGGTCATGATGAAAGTAAATTTCTAATACGGTGATACTTTGTCTTACGAACTTAATTGGTTCCAGGAGGAGGTTAGTAAGGTGAAAAGTTCGTAAGATGAAACAATGTTTCCCATAGGAATCAATGGAAAAGCGATTAATGCATGCAAGCCCCAAATTCATCCCTTTTCCCAGCCGAAGCACCCGTTTTCATGTTGGTGGGATTCCCTGAGACTCCCCTCCATGGGAAACCCCACCTCCGACATTTCCGCATTTTTGCAATGCTGCAGGGGAATCCCAGCAGGGCAATCCCAGCATCGCAAAAACGGGTGCTTCGCTGGCAACAGAAGTCCGGAGGTGGGGTTTCCCATGGAGGGGAGCCTCAGGGGAATCCCACCAGCGTGAAAAGGGGCACTTCGGCTGGCAACGGAAGTTCAGAGGTGCGGTTTCCCAGCAAGGGGAGCCTCAGTGAAATTGCAGCATCGCAAAAACACGGAAGTCCTTGAAACCATCACAAAAACATGGATTTCCGTGTTTTTATGATGCTGCGATTTCGCTGAGGCTCCCCTCGCTGGGAAACCCCACCTCCGGACTTCCGTGTTTTTGTGATGCTGCGATTTCGCTGAGGCTCTCCTCGCTGGGAAACCCCACCTCCGGACTTCCGTTGCCAGCGAAGCACCCGTTTTTGCGATGCTGGGATTCCCCTGCTGGGATTTCCCTGCAGCATCGCAAAAACATGGAAGTCCGGAGGTGGGGTTTCCCATGGAGGTGAGCCTCAGGGGAATCCCACCAGCGCGAAAACGGGCGCTTCGTCTGGCAAAAGGGGTGAATTTTGGGCTTGCATGCATTAATCGCTTTTCCATTGATTCCTATGGGAAACATTGTTTCGGCTTACAAACTTTTCACCTTACGAACCTCGTCCTGGAACCAATTAAGTTGGTAATACAAGGTATCACTGTACTATTATACTTGTCAATATCTTACATTATAGGTTCTAATTTTTACTGAGTGTCATGACAATAGAGGAATACCTCGCATGCTCATTCCTCATCAAATTGGGAAGAGATTTTGATTTGTCTCAAAAAGCTCATATCAGGTTTATTATATTAGAAACATAGAAACATAGAAGTCTGACGGCAGAAAAAGATCTCCTGGTCCATCTAGTCTGCCCTTATACTATTTTCTGTATTTTATCTTAGGATGGATATATGTTTATCCCAGGCATGTTTAAATTCAGTTACTGTGGATTTATCTACCACGTCTGCTGGAAGTTTGTTCCAAGGATCTACTACTCTTTCAGTAAAATAATATTTTCTCATGTTGCTTTTGATCTTTCCCCCAACTAACTTCAGATTGTGTCCCCTTGTTCTTGTGTTCACTTTCCTATTAAAAACACTTCCCTCCTGGACCTTATTTAACCCTTTAATATATTTAAATGTTTTGATCATGTCCCCCCTTTTCCTTCTGTCCTCCAGACTATACAGATTGAGTTCATTAAGTCTTTCCTGATACGTTTTATGCTTAAGACCTTCCACCAAACATATTCATGTTTGGTCATGCCTTAGGCAATAAGTGGAAGGACTGCTCATTATGTTTGCAAATAGTGCATATTATAAATGGTGATACAGCTTTTTAAAAGGATGATTTTACAAACATGCTTCGGATAAACACATCTATCATCTGACAAAAACATATAAAATGATAATAAAAAACTCTCAAAGGGTAGCTTCAATGGATCTTTAAGTCTTTTTCTGTCATCATTTTTTTCTGTTTCTATAATATTTAGAACTGAGCACAGTAATCAAGATGAGATCTGATGAAAGCAGATTAAAAAGGAACAATAATTTCCTTTGATTTGGAAATTATACTCCTATAAATGCAGCTAGAAATTGCATTTGTCTTTTGTGAAGCTACGTATATAATTAACCCATATTCAGTTTGTAATATACTACTATTCCATGATATTCTGTGCAAGTGTTATTTGTTTGTTTTGTTTGTTTATTTGTTTGTGCAATTTATATGCCACACAATTCCAGTTTGCCTGTGGGTGGCTTACAATAATAACAATAAATACAAAACAATGTAAATATAGGTTACAACAACAAGCACAAAAAAATCCAATGTAAAAATACAAAATACAATGTAAAAATACAAAATACCCTAAAAACCATACATACTCTCAATCATTCATGGTCCCAGGCCCGCCGGAAAAGCCAGGTCTTAACTGCTTTCTGGAATACTGGTAGGGTGGTGATAACGCGGATCTCCAGAGGCAGTTGGTTCCAAAGCGTCGGAGCTGCCACAGAGAAGGCCCTTCTTCATGGCCCCGCCAACTGGCATTGTTTGGCAGATGGGATCTGGAGAAGGCCGACTCTGTGGGCCCTTATTGGTCATCGGGAGGTATTACCAAGGGAAGTATCCCTTGTCTGAAATGATATAGGGTTTTCTGCCTGAGCAGGGGGTTGGAGTAGATGATCTCCAAGGTTCCTTACAAAAGCTGTTACTCTATTCCATTCCATTCCATTCTTACAATTCCATCCCATACCCTGTGCCTCTGACCAAATTATTTTTCCTAATAAATGATCACAGCACTGATTTATTCTACAATGATTTCTGCTACATTTCATTTAGTTACTTTCAGCCAATTAATATATTCAGATAATGTTTAATTTCAGACAAAAATCCTATCGGTTCAAGAGTTTACTCAGAAAGAGATGCCAAACTTTCCTTCACAGTATCTTCTTAAGCAGAGACTAAACAACCATCTTTTTGAGATGCTTTAATTTTAACTTTTGCACTGAATAAAGAATTGGATGTGATGGTCTGAGACTCTAAATTGCACCTTCTAATAGAAGAAGAATAGAATAGAGCTGGAAGGGATCTTGGAGGTCTTCTAGTCCAGTCCCCTGATCAAGCATGAGATCTATACATGGGATGGTGAACCTTTTTTTTCCTTGGGTGCCGAAAGAGCATGCATGTGCGCTATTGTGCATGCGTGAGTGCCCACACTCATAATTCAATGCCTGGGGTGGGCAAAAACAGCTTTTCCTACCCCCCGGAAGCCCCCTGGAATCCAGAAATGGCCTGTTCCACAATTTCTGGTGGGCCCAGGAGGCTTATGTTTCACCCTTCCCAGGCTCCAAAGCCTTCCCTGGAACTGGGGAAGGGATAAAACGCCCTCCAACATCCTTCCAAAGGGCTCTCTAGAAGCCAAAATCGCCCTCCTAGAGCCTCTGCGGGAGCTAAAAATCATCTGGCCAGCGCACACATGCATTTTGGAGCTGAACTAGGGCAACGGCTCACGACATGCCAGGAGATATGGCTCCACATGCCACCTGTGGCACCTGTGCCATAGGCTCGCCATCACTGACCTATACCTGTCTAGTCCCATGATGGCGAACCTATGGCACACATGCCACAGATGGCATGGCACGCAGAGCCCTCTCTGTGGGCACGCAAGCTGTTGTCCCGGCTCAGCTCCACTGCACATGTGAGTGCTCCTCCCACCGGCAAGATGGTTTTCAGGTCTCTGCTGTGTATGCATGGAGGTGGGTGGCTGTGCATGCACCGGGGTAGAATGCACAGGCAGGGATTGTGTGCACATGCGCACTGCATGCATGCATTGGCTCATGTGTGCATGCACAGGACAGGGGCCATGCGGGTTTGTGCACATGTGCAGGAGTGGGGTGCACATGCATGCAGAGGGGGTGCAGCATGCCCACATTGCATTATGCGCACACTTTCAGCATGCAGCGACAAAAAAGTTAGCCATCACTGGTATAGAGCAGTGTTTCCCAACCTTGGCAACTTGAAGATATCTGGACTTCAACTCAAGTTGAAGTCCAAGTATCTTCAAGTTGCCAAGGTTGGGAAACACTGGTGTAGAGTTTCCTGCTTAAGTAGGGGGTTGGACTAGAAGACCCCCATTGTGCCTTCCAACTAGTGGTGGGCTACAATGGGTATGGTCAGGTACGCAGTATTGGTAGCAAAATTTTACTTTTTTAAACTTTTTTTCCCTTCCGAGCTCTGTGTATATTTTTCCTATCACAGTAAATGAGGTTGAAAGTATATAATTTTAGAACAACTGTGTGTGTGTGTACATACACACACTTTATATAGTAGATAATTAGGGGTGGGCTACTGCCTGGATGGGGGGGGGGGAAACACAGTGGGGTAGAGAAAATGGAGCTACACCCCAGAACACCCAATTTGCACTGGAAGATGCATTAGCCACGCCCACAGTGTGGTAGTAAAAATTTGGGTAGCCCATCACTGCTTCCAACTCTGTTGTTCTGTCTATGTAAGATATATGTATGTAATGAATTATTTATGGTGTCATAAGACTGCTATTAGGTTTTGCCTAACTTGAATCTCCTTCCAAGTATAATTTATATTATTTCATTAGCAGCTGTGATTAGAATTGCTAAATCAATAGTAAGCACCCAAGGCAGTCATTTTCATAACGAGGAAGATCTTTAAAGATCTTGTGACTTGTTTTAATAGTAAAATGGCTAGTAAGGCTCTTAATTCATAAAATTATTCTGAAAGCCAATGTGGGGAGGGAGTTCGAAGTGCATTTTGTCCAAAATGCGTTATTTGTTAGAGAAATTTCATTCTATGATTGCATCAGAGTGGTAGTAAAGTTTTACCATAAAAATATGCATAACTTCTTCTCCAGTAATATCACACTACTAACCAGAGCATACAAAACGTTCGCCAGACTAATCCCTGAATACAGTTCATCTGTCTCGAACCCACACCACATATTGGACATAAATACATTAGAAAGTGTCCAGAGATACTTTACTAGAATAGCCTTCCATTCCTCCACTCGCAAGAGAATACCTTAAGCAACCAGACTTAAAATCCTGGGCTTAGAAAGCTTAGAACTACGTCGCCTTTGGCACAACCTAAGCATAGTTCATAAAATTATCTTCTACAAGGTCCTACCTGTCTACTTCAGCTTCAACCAGAACAATACACGAACACGCAACCGATACAAACTCAAAGTGAACCGCCCCAAATTTGACTTTAGCAACAGAGCGGTTAATGCTTGGAACTCACTACCTGACTTTGTGATTTCGTCATCAGCCCCCCAAAACTTTACCCTTAGACTATCCACTGTTGACCTCACCCAATTCCTAAGAGGTCAGTAAGGGGTGTGCACAAGCGCACCAGTGTGCCTACCGTCCAATTTTTCCCTCTTATCAGTATCCATTTTATGTATATAAACAATGTTGTACCTATGAATATTACAAATACGTACTTGACAAATAAAATAAAAAAATACATAAAAGAAATTTTATTTATCAAAACGTGTACAAGATAATAGGTGTGGTATAAACATAAACAAAAGCAAGTAGGTATAGATACATTTGGACAATAGGACAGTAGGACAGGGAGGTAGGCACGGTGGTGCACTTATGCCCACTTACAGATCTCTTAGGAATGGGGTCAGGTCGAATGTAGACAGTCTAAGATTAACGTTTTTGGGGTTTGGGAACGAAACCACAGAGTCAGGTAGTGCATTCCAGGCATTGATCACTCTGTTGCTGAAGTCGTATTTTCTGCAGGTGAATTTTGAGTGGTTTACACTGAGTTTGAATCTATTCTGTGCGCATGTGTTGTTGTGGTTGAAGCTGAAGTATTCATTGACATTGTGGTAAATGGATTTCATTGACTTTCCATTTTCTCTTGTTACATCCAGGATTCACTTCATTCTTGTTGTTGTTGTTCACCAAATCAGGAATGGGGGGAAAAGAAGCAAATACAGCTCCATAGTATAGTGGGAACTTAAAAACTTATTTTCTTTAACTCATGGTGACATTCTACATTTTAACCGATTTATTTTATCTTTTGAATGAGAATTATGAGCCATTATAAGTTGGCTCTTCTAACCCAGCCTAGCCTGAATCAGTCTGGCAAGCTAAATTCATATAACCCCCGCAAGTTATAAACCAGTTAGAGGGTCACCCAAAAAGTAATGCACCACCTTTTTTTCCCTCAGCCCACAGTAACGGTACGAATGCGAAACTTTAGATATACATTATTTGAATTGTCAAGAGTGCGTGTGTAAATTTTGCGTTTCTTCAGATAGCGTAGCTGCAGAAGTGTTTCAAAATGGCGTCTGGAAGTGATGCATGTTACAAGCAGCGTGTCGTCATTGAATTTCTCACTGTGGAGAAAGTGTTGGGGACATTCACAAACATTTGTGTACTGTTTATGGACAATCCGCCGTCGACAGAAGTATGGTTAGTCGCTGGGCGCAGAGAGTGAGGCTATTATGGGTGATTCACACAGTGCAGAAATGGCTTTGTAACCAGGACAAGGAGTGGTACCCACAGGGTATACGTGCCCTTGTGTCTCGCTGGAGGAAGGCCATAGAACAGGACGGAGATTATGTGGAAAAATAGGGAGTGTAGAAGAAACATCATTCTTTCTTGTGTTCTTGTGTGCAAGTTTCACTGTGTACAATAAATAATTGTTGGAGAAAATGTGGCGCATTACTTTCTGAGCGACCCTCGTATATTTTAGATTAACAGAATGGACAAATAGCACCCGTGAGGTAAACTCAATCCTTAGAAACACAGAAGATTGACAGCAGAAGAAGACCTCATGGTCCATCTAGTCTGCCCTTATTCTATATCCTGTATTTTATCTTAGGATGGATATGTGTTTATCCCAGGTATGTTTAAATTCAGTTACTGTGGATTTACCAACTACGTCTGCTGGAAGTTGGTTCCAAGCATCTACTCCTCTTTCAGTAAAATAATATTTCCTCACGTTGCTTCTGATCTTTCCCCCAACTAACCTCAGATTGGGCCCCGTTGTTCTTGGGTTCACTTTCCTATTAAAAACACTTCCCTCCTGAACCTTATTTAACCCTTTAGCATATTTATCGGTAAATGTTTCGATCATGTCCCCCCTTTCCCTTCTGTCCTCCAGACCAGACTGTACAGATTGAGTTCATTAGATTGAGCCCTTCTGCATCAGGCTATAGCCTGTTTCCCTCCGTCCGAATAGGCCCCAGCTAGGGAAAAAACCCGTCTCCATTCCCCTTTCTCCATCTTTTTTTTCCCCGACCACAATTTTTAGACTTAGAGGTTCCCGGCGGAACAGATCCGCGTCTGGTTGCCCCCCAGCCGGGATCCACTAGAGGTCGCTCGCTTGCTCGCTCGCTCTCACACGGAGCCTACACGGAACGCCGGCTCCCCGTGGCGAAGCGAGGGCGCTTTCACACGCCAGAGAGAGCCGAGCGGGCGAATCGTCAAAAGGAGCGGGCCTGCCCCAGCCAGCCACTCCTCCTTCGCCGCTTGGGGCGGCTTCGCCCGCGCTCGGTTAGCAACAAGTCTCTTGAGTCGGGGAAGCTCCGCCCCGCCAAGGACCCGGGAGCCCCCGAGGTGGCGAGAGAGCGGCAGCAGCCGGCGACGGAGGGAGCAGCCGGGCGCTCCGAAGGCGCGCGCTTTATTTATATATACAGTACTTGCTTCTTCTTCTTTTTTTTGCGGGGCTAGCGGCCCCGGCTCCGCACCGGGAGAAGGGGGGGCTGCTGCTTCGGGACTGTCCCGGTGGAAGGAATGACAGGTAAGGTCGTCGGTACGGAGAAACGTGGGTCGGCTTTCCCATTAGAACCGGCAATGGTGCTTGGAAGATGGTGTGTGTATGTGTGTATGTGTGTGCGCATAAGTGCACCAAAGTGCCTTCCGTCCCCTATCCTTGTTGCGTGTATATGCATATTATTATTATTCCTAAGTTTTAGACTTTTCCCAGTGTCATGTATTTAAATGTTATTGACAAAACAAACAAACGAATAAATAAAGTAAAAGTAAAGTAAAATCGTTGGGATGCAGGAAGGCTCCTGCTTTATGTTTTAATTTTTTTTTTTTTTACCGATGGACGATTGAACCAGATTCCGCCTTTGCTTATCTTCTTCCCGCCTCCTTTTTCTTTGGTCAAAGTTGCTTTTGCTTCGAAATAACGCCAATCCGGCAGGTGCAGTTCTGGCTATTGTGAGGCAGCACTTCTTTAAATAATAATAATTAATAATAATAATAATAATAACAACAACAACAACAACAACAACAACAACACTAATAATACTAATAATACTAGTAATAAAAAATTAAAATTAAAAAGCTCACCTGACGTCTTTTTTTGGTGATGGGGGAGATCTTCCCACATTTAGGCAAAAGGGCTTAGTCGCCTGCTTTGGACTTCTTAAGATTGGGTACCATATTGAACGTGAGAAACCCAGGCAAAGGGAACAAAAAGCTCTTTTTTAAATTTTAAGTTTATTGTGGTAGGCTAATGGGATTTGCACCAGTGTGCCTTCCTGTCCTAATGTCCCTTTTATATTTTTTATTAACATCATGTATATGAATATTATCATTTCTAATGTTTTTATAATCTTTTTATTCCTGTATATTAATATGATTATATCCTCACATACCTACATTATGTACTAGGCAAGATAAATAAAAAAAATAAAATAAACTTGCAGACAGGTTTTCTGTGTGGCCTGGGGAAAAAACACACATTATTTTTCCAATATTGGCCACCCAATGAAAAGTTTTTTGTGCCAAGTTCAAGTCTTTGGTGCGTTTCTATGAATAAGAGGCAGGTCTCGCAAAGTTATCCATCTGAAGCAGATGTGGCATTGTTGTTATTTAAACCACGCTAGGTAACAATGTTTACTTTTCCGTATTTCCCTGGTAAGGAGTTCTGTGTGACTCAGAGGCTACTGTTACAGCAGCCATTTTCTACCTTGAGCACAAGAGCAGCTTCTTAATTGAAATGTAGTAGAATAGGTCTGATTTGGGACTAGTCTGCACTGGTGCCATAAAACATGTTAAACTTGATTTCACTGTGAAATTCATGCCTGTTTCACCTATGCTATCTGCCCTAGGCATACCTGAAAATCAGTTAATGTTTGGAAACAGCTGACTAAAAAAAAAAAGAGCCAAGGTAGGTTTCAATTATTTTTATAGTGCCACCGGTTGAAATGCAACAAACCTTTAAGGGGACAAAAGGAAACTATATATCGTGAGCCAATTTTCTATCTTTCTGCTGCGTTGTGTCATATTTGTTAGAAAATCAAAACTGATTTCTTTTCCCACATCCTCCTTGATTTCTAAAGGCATTTATTGTGAGGATTTCAGCCCTGTGGGATGCAGTTTTCATTTGTGGACCTGAATGGTAGAGAAAACCAAAAGTTTAATTTTGTTAAATATATTTTGTAAAATTTTCTTAGCATAATTTACCACCTTTTCCTGTTACCTTGACATGTGGTGTTAACATAAAATGATTTTGCATAGCATGCCAGTATAAAAATACAACAAAGAAATGAACAAAATAAAACAGTTCTAAACTGCAACATTTTTGTCATTTGCTCATGGCTGACCTCGAGTGGGGGCTTATAATTTGTCAAAAAAAATTGTTGGAGAGAAAATAAAAAGTCCAGTACCTCCAGTAACTAAACCTTTTATCCCTTGTTGTAGTTGGTTCTGTTATCTTGTCTGTCAGGGTGATTGCTACTGCCATTTCTTTGTGTCAGGTGTGAGTAAGTGATCCATTATCTCTGTTTACACAGAGAGGTGTATCAGCTCCAAAGAAGAAGTCTTACTACAGTCCCATATGAGTCACTGCTATGGGTTTGCACCTTGCTGATTTGCATCTGCTTTGTTTCATGCATGTATTATTTGTGGTTGCATCATTTAATTTCCCTGATGAAGAGGCAAAGAAAAATCACCTGTTTTCAGGCAGCTTCATATTGCATTTGGGTTTGATCTTATGCTCCAGTTTGGAGAATACAGGCAATTTCATTTCCACGTGTGTAAGAAAGCAGTCGATAAAGAAATTTAGTAGAGCCAGAAATTGCTGATACAGTTCTGTATGAGTGACCAAGTGGTCTTGTTTTTCCCAGTTAAGAGTTGCTCCAGAGTATTCTCATAGTGAGGTCCAACAAGTAGCTCTGTTGAAGGAGTGTGACTCCTTTTTCTTTACATACGCTGAAATTAATAGTATGTGAGTGAATAAGTGTCCTTCCACATTTAATTGGAAGGGAAGAAATTGTATCATCAGCTGGGCTTTTGCACTTATGGTGGAGATATGAGTTACGGTTCATTTTGTGCTGTGCCTGTCTAAAGAAGTAGGGAATGCAAAACGTGTTCATTGCTTCATGTTAGATGCAAGCTGTATTAATAAAATAATGGCTTTGTTTTAAAAATTCCTAGAAGAGCAGCAGTAGTGAACTTTATTACCAGTGTATGTGCTTGTTGAGGAAAACAAATCTTTGCTATAAACTGATTTCAGGAAGGTTTCCAACAATTAAATGCAACAAAACAAGTTTAAACCAAATAAACATAAAATTTTTAAAAATCACGCATATAGTTGAACACTTGGGGAAACCTGTAAGATAGACTGGGATTTGCCATTCATAAGTGATTTGATACTTTGGAACCAAAATAGAAATAACTGAAGGGGAGAGTGTCCTTGGATGGAACAAACAAGTGATAGAAATAAGGTTGCATGCTTTTTAAAGGAATTGGCTGCATAAAACTATTGCATAAAGTCTATAGCTCTAGAGCTTCATTACTTAAATGCTATGTAAATTCTCTCGGCATCTGATCACTCAGCCTTGCCATTTTGAGGATAAGATGATGTTACAGTATGTTAACGTGTAAATGGGAATTACTGCCACTGTACTTGGCAATGAAGGTGATGGAGGAAAACATCAAACCAAATTCCCTCAGTAAAAAGATCTTTTAAATGCATAACCTGCTCACCAAGTTTTTCCCTTTTTCCCCAAAGTGGACCAAGAGTGCTTTTCTTTGTTGGCTTGTAAATGCTATTTAAATTTGAGTCCTGTTTGTTCGATCAAACTTGAGTTTCTATACGGATTAGTGAATGTTTGGAAGTTAAAAAAAAATTCCCCTCAAACACTTAGTTTTAGAAGGCAGAAACTTGGATAATTTGAGATGCTTTATGTAATTTTCTGTTGTAATTATGATAAAATGTGACTATAGTGTTCCCCAAAGAGTCTGTTTGCATGAAGTGAGGCCTAGTGTGTGCTGACCCAGAGAAGCATAATTTAAACCTAGAGGAAACGCGAAAAAAATAAAGATAAAATTGGAAATGGAAATAAAGATAGTGGTATGAAATAGGGACAGTGTCACAAAGTAACCGGTGACAGTTTTTATTTAATTTATATTCTACCTTTTAAATAAATAACTGAAAATAGCACATTTACTTCCTACTCTTTCTTCTTTGCATTTTCGCCACAACAGTTCTATGAGAATTGCTAAGATAAGTTATACAAAGTGGCTGTAACTACTATAGAAGAGGTTTGAGGATTGTGTTCCAAACTAACTGAAAGCAACAATCTCTGTGCTGAAAAATGATCCAGCAGTATGGAAAAATATTTGGAAAAAGACTAGAAATTAAAATAATGGTACCATAATGATATAAGTTAATATTATTATTTGTGTACATATCTATGGATATGCAGTGGTATATACCAGTGTTTTTCAACCAGTGTGCCGGGGCACACTAGTGTGCCGTGAGACATGGTCAGGTGTGCCGCGAAGCTCAGAGAGAAAGAAAGCAAGAGAGAGAGAAAGAAAGCAAGAGAGAGAAAGAGCAAGCAAGAGAGAAAGAGAACAAGAGAGGGAAAGAGAGAGAGAAAGAGAGAGAAAGAAAGCAAGAGAGAGAGAAAGCAAGAGAGAGAGAGAAAGAGCAAGCAAGAGAGAAAGAGAACAAGAGAGGGAAAGAGAGAGAGAAAGAGAGAGAAAGAAAGCAAGAGAGAGAGAAAGAGAGGGAGGGAAGGAGAGAGAGAGAAAGACATGGAGGGAGGGAGAGAGAAAGAGAGCAAAAAAGAGAGGAAGGAAGGAAGAGAAAGAAAGAGGGATGGAGAGAGAGAGAAAGAAAGAGGAAGGAAGGGAGAGAAAGAGGGAGGGAGAAAGAAATAGAGCGAAGGGGAGGAAGAGAGAGAGAGAGATTTTTTTTGGTCCAAACTTTTTTTAGCCCCCCCCCCCGCTCAATGTGCCCCAGGGTTTCGTAAATGTAAAAAATGTGCCGCGGCTCAAAAAACGTTGAAAATCACTGGTATATACAATACTATTTATGGGTTAGGTTGCCTTGTTCCTAAAAGAATTCCTTAGGGTTTAGAAAAAGTATAGAAATGGGCAATGAAAATAAAGATTAAAGTTGAAAAACATGACTTGGGGAGAAGAGGGATATATTTAATAAAAGGATACTTGTCTGCTCTTTTCACATCATAAAAGTTTCACAGAGAGTTTTTCCCCCTCTCAAAATTCTAGAATTTTTTTTTAAGGGGGGAAATTCAGTTCATTGTACTAGAACAGTGATGACAAACCTTCTTTGGTTCATGTGCCAAAAGGCGGGGGGTGGGGGAAATCGTGCGTGTATGTGCCCACATCAATAATTCCATGCACGCCCCATAGATGTGTGCATGACCCCCTTGCTCCTGGCACTTGATGGCACAGCCATTTTTCACTCTCCCTGGGCTTCAGAGCCTTTCTAGGAGCCTGGGGAGGACGAAAACAGCCTCTGGAGCCTCTGGAGGTCCTCCGGAGAAAGATAATGGCCCATCTGCGAAGTTCCGGTTGAACTGGAAGGCCCAGGTTTTTTGCTCTTCCCAAGTTCCAGAGGCTTTTTAGGAGACTGGGAAGTTTGAAACAAGCTGTTTCCCTAGTCCCAGTGGGCCCAGAAGGCCCAAAAATCAGCTGGCTGGTACATGCATGTGTGCCGGACATGAGCTTACCTGCCCACTGATATGGCTTTGTGTGCTACTTGTGGCAGGCATGCCATAGGTTTGCCATTATGGTACTACCCTGTTTCCCCAAAAATAAGTCACCCCCGAAAGTAAGACATAGGAGAGGTTTTGTAGAATTGCCTAATATAAGGCATCCCCCGAAAGTAAGACATAGGAGAGGTTTCGTTTCGCAGCATTCCCGAACAGAACATATATAACCCTCCTGTGCATAAATTGCATCCCAAAACACTGCATCAATCAGATTCAAAACACATCCGACACACATCCAACATGCAGCTGCGTGTTTGAATGTGTTTTTGCTGCAGCAGGATACGGGATACAATTCACTGGGAAAAAATTAAGACATCCCCTGAAAATAAGACGTAGCACATCTTTGAGAGCAAAAATTAATATAAGACGCTGTCTTATTTTCGGGGAAACATGGTAGGTACCATATGAGGTACTGTTTCAACTCATGTATTGTTAATCTTTGGTATTTACCACCACAAGACGTGATAGCCAAGTACAGCCAAGACTAGATAGAAAAAGTTTTTAAACTTCTAAATTGGTTTTTATTTTATCTCTTTGTTATTTCCTAAATGTTTTGTAAGAACTCAGGTGGCATGCCTAGTAGTCTTTTATACATTCCCCCACATCCCAAACAGTTTTGTAAGGGCAGAATTAGATTACTCTGAAATCACTCAGCATCTATGGCTGATTGTGGATTGAGTCTAGTTCTCTCCAGTCTTGCTTTGACTGCTATATCATATTATTGTCTCAATAGTGAGATGAGTGGCATATAAATTTCATTAAAAAATTAAAATATTGACAATTTTGGACATAGGTAGCTGTGGAGGTAAGAGTTGGATTTGGACTGCCATTCCACATGGAGATTTAATCCCTCCATCTCTGAGCAGCAGCCATGAATCCATATATATAAAAGTGAAAACCACTCACACTTTAATCACGAAATCTACAGAACCGTAAAGCTTACAAACCTTAAATTTGCCACATATGTTCCTTTTGACTTCTAGGTGCTAGCTAAGAAAGGATTTTTCAAAATGATTATGGGAGCATGAGTATTTCTTATATTATTACTAAGCTCTGATGTTAAGAAGCTCTACTCCCCTCTCCCTACCTGAAAAGAAATCTGATCCAAATGCAAAACACAAGCAGAGGAGTTTTAGTTTTGCTTTTGCTTTCACAGCAGCAAACAGCTTTACTACAGAACAGTTGAGCTCTTTCTTGCTCACACAGCAAATACTCTTTGAATTTCCAAATACCCCTCAACTCTCTCACACACTAACAGGGTACTAGCCAAATAGATACCAATGGATGCTGCTAGGCAAAGACAGATTTGTTTTCCTCCTCAGTTCAGACAAATCTGTTCCTTCTACTGTGACACCAGTGAAAGGGAAAAGAGGCAAAAATGCAGGAAAGGATTTACAGACGCGATTAGGAAAACACAAGTAAGGGAAGCTGCCTATTTTCCTATGGCCAATTTAATGTGGCATGCTCCAGAGTTAGTTCACCTCCAGCCAGAGAGCAAAACCAGGAATGTTATTTACAGGGAGGTCCTGACCAATTCATTTGAGGGATGAATTTAAATTTTATGCTATGCAAATATTGTCTTCATCTGTAACAGAAACTTAGCTTACCATCTCTAATGAAATAATACAGCCCCTTTAACTACTCATTCATTTTCAAGTTTTAGGTGCGAATTTAGGAAATAGTAGAAGGACAGACTAAATGGACCATGAGGTCTTTTTCTGCCGTCAATCTTCTATGTTTCTATTTATCAAGCTCCTCTACATAGTTTCGTAGCGAAGCACAGCTATCAGCTAGTGAATTATATTTCAGAGAATAGTCCTGTATATGTTTGCTTTGTTTGAAGCATTTTGATACTTCTAAGTTATGCTCTGTATCTCCAGTACATTTAGTGAAAAAATAAAAACTTGAGTATGAGAATATATAGGAAAAAAAGACATACCTGCAGAATGTCTATAATCTATTCTACGATGTTAAAATAATTGTAAAGACATAGAGCAACAAAACTTAATCTATATTAAAATATTGATATTTGTGGATACTTGTGATGAGTAATAAAGCTTTGCACCCATAAAATGCTGAATACCAAGGTAAAGATGAATGCATCCAGTACATGCCTAAAATGAAATAAGATTGATTCATGTTTTGTCATTTTGGGAGGATGTCCATAATAGAAAAGGCCTTCTACTTGAAAGAAAACAAATTCCTAGCTTAAGGCATCCTTTAGCTGAAGCTAAAGTCCAGTTTAAGCATACACCTATGCATAATATATATAGAAAAACTGTACATAGGAACTTTGCTCTTCTACAAATTAATATTTGGCCAGCATTTTGAGCTACTGTTAGTATGTCTCGGTGCAGCTCTGTGCGAAATTTTCAACATACAATTAGCAGAGTTGTAGCAGTGGTTGTAGATAATGTGGGCTAGCCAGTTAAAGACTCAGACTTAGTATTAACAATATTATTATTTACAAATATACAACAATATTAACAATAGATTACAAACTGCACACAGCAAAGAATAATGCAGCTCACTAGAAAAGATATTGCAAAGTAACTCCCCCCGCAAAGGGAACAGTGCTGGCGCCCTCTCATGGCCAACCAGTCATTGTTCTTAAAGATACAGTCTTTACTTTCATAGACCAACATGGTTAGTTTACTATATGGCAACCCCAAAGTAGGTTATGTACCATGTACTAACAGCTACCACATACATTAATCAGTCTTCCCCATGGTAGCATGAGTTTGAGCTCTTTTAGAGTTGAGCAATACCAAAATCGAATTAAGTGAATAAGTAAATAAATGTTTTGAGAGAACAGTTATCTCTAAATATATGTCAAATCTGTAAATATACTAGTGGTGGGTTGCTAATGGTTCCCACTGATTTGGGCGAACAAGCAGCAGTGGTGGTGGGAAGTTTCGCCCACCTGTCCAGAGGTAATAAAGAAAAGCTATGTGCAAGTGCAGAAGCATTGCCCGCATGCTCCCCTTCCCAAACCAGTAGCAAAGGTAAGTGAAACTCACTACTGATGTATGCATGTGAATAATGGGTGCTTGGAATCATACAACCTGGCAGGCCAAAGCCAAATTAATGTAAAAGAAAGTGAGATTAAGGTAGAAGAACTGATGCGGTGTAGTGGTTAAATGTTGAATGAAGAGTTGTGAAGCTCAGGTTTTGCTCTTTTCTCAACTGTGAATTCACTAGGGGATTCTCTCTAAGCCCAACTTATCCACAGACTTGTGGGAAAAATAGAAAGTGGAGCTGTATATGCTTCCATCAGCTCTTGGATGAAAGGTGGGATATAAATTAACAAAGTGTCTTAACTTCATCAGCTTTGCTGCTGCTTAAATCTTCAAGGGAGGCCCAACTCTCTATACTGTGACTGGCAGAATGCTGTTGGTATCAACAGAAAGACATCTTTTCTGAGACAAAATTCCTGTATGGAATGGTCTCCTTTTTGTGATAATGCTAGTTGCCCCCCATATTGATAGATTTTAGACAGTTCCTAAATATACGCTGTTGTGAGCCGCCCTGAGTCTTTGGAGAGGGGCAGCATACAAACCTAATAAATAATAATAAAATAACAAAATAATACATCTTTCTTTGTTGGTCTTCCCATGACTAACGATAATTTTTAGAAGATGTTTTCTTTTTACTCTCTTTTTATCTTGATTTTAATCACATCATTTAATTATAAGCAACTTACAGTTTTAAAAAATTATAAATGCTACAGAAATACTTTTAATAAAATAAAACAATACATAACCATGATTAATTGACTGGCCACAATGATTTTTTGCTAGTTCTTTGAGCACCAGTGTTCTCCTTGCAGCAGCTGAAATATCAAGAAGGCTTTCAGGAACACCCACCAAGCATGCCTTGTAAAGTACAGTAGAGATATAGCTGTCGCCTACAGCAGGGGTCTCCAACCTTGGCAACTTTAAGATTTGTGGACTTCAACAAGCTTTGCTGGCTGAGGAATTCTGGGAGTTGGAAGTCCACAAATCTTAAAGTTGCCAAGGTTGGAGACCCCTGGCCAACAGTATATAGAACTGCAGCCAAACCTAGAACAAAATGTACAATTTCTGTTGAAAGCCAATAAAAATGATGACTGCAACTTAGTTTATGCACTACTATTAATTCATTAATTCAATTTATGCACTACTATAGAACAAGATGAGATTTTTAAAATTAATATGTATGTCCCAACCACAAAATGATAGTCTTCCAGCATATGCACCAAGACAAATTCCTTGTGTGTCCAATCACACTTGGCCAATAAAAATTCTATTCTATTCTATTCTATTCTTCTTAATCAACTTTTACTATAATGCTGCTTCAAAAAATAAGTTGCACAAGGGCAGCACAAAAAGTTTGTTTGTCTGAAAAGGAGATTGGATCACGATTAGGCTGTAACTTTTGTATGCAAATAAGTTGATATGTTCTCCATCTTTAGCCCTTATCATTAGTGGTTGAGACTTGAGAGATATTGGAGTTTTAAATGCAAGTGGTAGAGAAGTTACCGTAATCTTTCTTTGTAGTATCAAGACAGGTCAACTTAGAGCCTTCAAATTGTTGTCTACAAACTAGACTGTCAGGGCGAAGCCATCATGTGGAGTTAGAGACTTTGGCCTGCCACAGTAGAATAGCATTAGGGGAACTGGGAAGGGTGGTTGCATGAGAGGGAAAGTTACTAGCCACAACAAATTCCTTTCTTAGAGTCCAAGCTCATCTTTTGTTCTGCATCAACTGAAGTAAAGAGGAAGTTGGTAAAATCCCTGCACTTGGACTGGTCCTCGTGATGATCTTGTGGGTGTGGGGGTGGGGGATGAACCTTAACCTGGGTGGGCTACTGGAAGGAAGTTAGTATTGGGATGGCAATAGCGTGACCAACATGGCTCTACTAATAAATAGAACCTTGGATGAGAGAATTGGACTGGAATCTGATTTATTTCTCAGATGCTATTTGGGGCGCTGACATAGACTAGAGAAATAAATATGGCTTACTTTGCTTCTTCCCTTACCTGTAGTTTTGACATGCATGCTCTTACTTCACTAGGCCATGATTTGAATTATGGAGTTAATAAACTATCTT
Organism: Erythrolamprus reginae; assembly: GCF_031021105.1. NCBI lineage: Eukaryota > Metazoa > Chordata > Lepidosauria > Squamata > Dipsadidae > Erythrolamprus > Erythrolamprus reginae. The sequence goes on from NC_091951.1 coordinate 313,829,566, forward strand.
TTTTTGTTCCTGCACTCTTTTATATCAGGATTCACAAGTTTGTGGGCATCATGCTTCTGTGTGCTGTGTTTGGTTCTGAGACTTTCATTCGTTCAATCATGTTTCAGTCATGTTTTGGGTGATGTTTCTGATATGCAAGTGGATTAGTTTGGAATAAGATTATGATTCAGATTCAAGTTTAATTTATTGAGGAAGAGGAAATGAATTAAACATTAGGCCAAAGAATAAAATTGGTCATGCTTTAGACTGGAGTATAGGTTCAAAAAGACTGAAGAGTATATGTTTAAAAAAGACATTTGTCAGCAGTACATCAGTTTAGGCAAGTTGCTTCATATAAGCTGTTTAACAGAGGTGTCAAACAGGAAGTAGATGAGAGCCAGTTTGACTGGGTTAGAGGGAACTTCTTTTGAAAATTCAGCAATTTTTTTCTGAAGAGTCCCTGTCATTGGGTTAAATTGTCTGCTTGACAAGTCAATAGGAAAGTATGATCGTTCCACATAATGAAAAATAATGATGCAAAAGTACATGTATCTGGGCTTGGGATATGTATGAAACTGAAGAGTATATTAGGAATTTTGAAAACATGTTCTGGATTTTCTCAAAGAAAAAATTGCCAATATGAGCATGTCCAGAAGACAAACTGGACTGGAGTTGCCCTCTCACTCGCCCGCCCTGCTCAATTCTCCTTACTTTTCTAGCTTATTTTAGTATTTTTTCTCCACTGAAAAGTAGACACAGTTACAAACAAAGCACTGGATTATATTGCCTCCACTTTTCATTTTTGTAATGCTCAGAGGCATGCTTGCAAAATAAATAAATAAATAAATAAAAATCCGGTCATATCACATGAAAAACCAACACATGAAATCTTATCTACTGTAAAAAGCAGGCCGTGACACAGAATGTATTGTTCTAATTTAAAAAGTCAAAGATCCCAAAGAAGTAGTTCTTTAATTGAACATTCTCTTGTGTCCTGTTTGTCGCAAGCAATAGTTTTACTTACTCATTTTACTTATTCAGTTATGCGTATTGAATTCCATCAATACACAGATTTCAGGGTTTTCTGTGGCTGCACGGGTTCTTTAATTCCGTATATTGAATACATTGAGCTATTTGTCTTGCGTGGTACTAAATATTTGTTTTTCCATCTTTGGTTTTACAAAGCAGTTGGCAGGTGCTTGGTTCTGCTGTGTGTTCAAACAATAGCAACATGAATCTTTTCTGATAGACAGAAGGAAAATAAAAGTTAATTTGTGTGCCCAACCATCGCTTTGCCAGCATTATTTTATGTTATGTTCTCTGCTTAATCTGATTCATTTTAAAGGCTTGCAAGCTAAAACAATGGTTAACAAAAATCCCTTTTTCTATTAAAACAATTCACCATGTTTACACAATGTCTTTGTTTTTCACTTTCGGGCAAGCAGAGCTAATTCAATGAAGGCTTTTGCTGTGAGGATTTTTTTTTTAATATGCAGGTTCTAATGTACACTAAAGATGTTTGCATCACAATGAACACAATCCATTGCCTCCTTCTTCCTCCGAGAAGCAGAAAAAGAAGAAAAAAAATCTTGAGTGTTACTTCATCTTTGAGACAATTCACCATTTTGAGATGCTTGCTTCTGTTCATATTCACAATCTTGCTCAAATTGGGCTAGCATTACTGCTTATGATATTAACAAGAGCAGGAAGTCAAAGAGGATCAATTACGTGTCCTGTTGCACGTCCTTTTCAGGAAATACCATTAACATGGGATTCTACCAGGGCCTATTGAAAGGAAATAATGAGCTTTTTCTAAAACAATGGCTGTGGCTATCTTTCTGCATGGAAGACTTAGGATGTTCCCGAGGGTGTTTGATGCTTGAGATATTGCTCAGCATAATACCTGTTAGAGGTGATATAAGGATAGCTATCATATATCTTTTCACTTCGGGATGTGTTTAGAATATGTTTGGGCAGGCAAACATCTAATCATGTCAACGAGTTTCTAGTAGTATTGAATGAGTTATGGATTAAACATATCTGCTTTGGTTAGGGATTATTGCTTTATGGTTGAGCACTGGCAGCGTATTCTTAATATGGAGACTTTACAAAATACTCAGGTAGAGTGGAAAAAAACAGTCTACTTGGAAAACCACTGCAGTCATTGAAAAAGCACAATGAAATGACTTCAGTACCTCTACCTACAAACACCTCTACTTATGAACTTTTCTAGATAAGAACCAGGTGTTCGAGATTTTTTTGCCTCTTCTCAAGAACCATTATCCACTTACAAACCCAAGTCTCGGAAACTGTAACACTAACTGGAAAATCAGGGAGAAGCCTCCGTGGGGCCTCTCTAGGAATCTCCTGGGAGGAAACAGGGCCAGAGAAGGCAGGGAGAAGCCTCCATGGGACCTCTCTAGGAATCTCCGGGGAGGAAACAAGGCCTCCACCCTCCCTGTGGTTTCCCCAATCACACACATTACTTGCTTTTACATTGATTCCTATGGGGAAAATTGCTTCTTCTTACAAACTTTTCTACTTAAGAACCTGGTCATGGAACGAATTAAGTTCATAAGTAGAGGTACCACTGTACTTCTGAATTCAAATTCCCAGCATCTTACAAAATCAACCATGTTTTGGGGAATGCTGGAAGGTGTAGTTCAGAACCTTTGGAATGTCTAATCTGTTGTAAATAGTTCAAAGAAACAGACTGAAATACTATAAAGAAGATTTTGCGACATAAGAATAAGATCCATTGAAATCTAATGTGCTGAGGATCATTTTGTAGAGGTGTTCTGAGATAACCTCTTGCCCTCATATTTTCTGCAGTCTGATACAATTGCCTTTTGACAAGAAGAATTGCTATTTAAACCTGAATGCCAAGAGCAAGCAGCCTTAAAAATTATTTTACTTTTATGGACTTTTGCTGGAGCCTTTCACCAAGTATAAACAAAAAGCATCATAAGGGTAGAGACATATCTTGAGCAAAGTGTTTTAATAAAACACAAACTAGAAAATGATGTTATAGCAGCCTTTCCAAGCTGGCACTCCCTGGATTGAATTTAAAGGCAGCTAGACAGTAATTTAAACTCTTTTGTACTTAGATGTTTGTATATAAGTAGTATTTGCTTTCTTCCTAGGGCTTAATGTTTATAATCCGTTTCTGTAGGATACAAATTGCAGATAATTATTATAGGCAGCTGGCATTGCCATTTTCATAGCTGAGATTGAACTATGGAGAAGAGAAACTAACAGCTGAATCTGATCTGATTTGAGAATAATTATGGACCAAAGGGATTAAGTGCCCTTTAATCAACTTTTTCTACTTCTTTCATTTATCTTGTATCTTAAAAATGATGAGTAAGTGTACAGTGAAGCCGATATTATTTTCTGAATGTAGACCAAGGAAACAATTGCATACTTTCTTGTTTGATATGTTGGGTAGAAGAAGCACCTGTTTGTGGAGAATAAACCAGATAATCTTAAACTAGACCATCTTAATTTTAATCTACTATCATATCAAAATATTTATGGTTAAAATAAATTATTTAGAAAGAGAATCTTTGTAGGTAATTAAGGTAACACTTGAAACAGATTCTGCAGTAGTAATATCTTTTAACCAAATATGTTCATTTTGTTATATTGGAGAAAAGTAGATCTGGAAGAAGAAATGTTAAAGTAATTCCTGACTCATTGTACACTGCATGGTACAAATTACAGACTCTGCCAAATAGAGGTGTAATAAGTTTGCAAAATATTCATCTTGAATATTCTTTTTAACAAGAATGGCTTATTTATATTTCCAGTACTACTTTTGTTGTGTTGGGAATATTTTGCAATTCATTACATTCTAATATCTTCTGAGTAATTTCACCAGAGGTTTTGGAGATGTTCATTGTGCATTTGTTGGAAGGAGGAGATTACAAAACCTTTAACTGTTTATTTATACAGTTTTAATGAACTAATTACCCAGTTATTCAGTACAATATTATGATTCACACAGTCTGAAAATAACCTTCTTGCTCTTTGGTTTTATATTTCGATTACTTTCTGTCTCCAAAATCTATTTCTTAATTCTAAAAGCATGAAAATATGACTATCAGAACCCATTCCACCTGTATCACTAAATTTCAGTATCTATGTTGCCAGGCATGGGGGAAAATAACTATCTTTTCCCCCATTACCACCTTTTTCTGACTGTAATATATGAGAATGGTATGACTGTGTAGTAATGATTGTTTTTAATATTTATGGGTTTTAAATTCATTTTTTAAAACTTATATTGGATTTGATTTGATTTGATTTGATTTATTGGATTTGTATGCCGCCCCTCTCCGGAGACTCGGGGCGGCTAACAACAATAATAGAACAGTATACTGTACACAATAATCCAATAGTAAAAACAATTAAAAACCCATTAAAGTAAAAACCAAACATACATTCAGACATACCATGCATAAAATTGTAAAGGCCTAGGGGGAAAGAGTATCTCAGTTTTGTACTTTGTATATTGTATTGTTGTTGTTGTGAGCCGCCCCGAGTCTTCGGAGAGGGGCGGCATACAAATCTAATAAATCTTAAATCTTAAAATCTTAAATCTTAATCAATGGACAGGTTTTATGTAGTTGAATAAAGCAGCAACAGCAACATCCAACTGGGGAATGGATTAGGTTCCCCTACCCTCCCAAATCCAGACTCTACATATATGAATGAATCAGTTGTTTTGCAAAATCCTGCTCACAGCAGTTCTTCTATTAAACTTCGCTACCCTGCTTTACCTTATGCTTTTAAAAGGAGAACAAAGTCAGCATCTGTGTACTTTATCTCTCTCTCTCTTCAATGACTAACTCCTACATATGCATCAGCTTCTGGGCACACACAAAGTGATAAGAACAAGGAAAAAGATTTCTGCCCAGGTTTCATTGTAATAGAAGAAAACACATCTTTGTTTCTTATAAAACTTAATTGACTTAATTTCCATGTAAACCCAATGTCATTTAGGATGCATCTGTCCAGAAACTAATTCTATGTGCCGTGGTTTCAAGTAATAGACCCATAGCAAGCGAAACTCCGAGGCAGGTAGCTTCCTCAAGGAGTAGCTTTATTGGATATATCATATTGGGACCAACTCTGAAGGTTCTGGGGTTTTTCACCCAATTAAAAGTAAAAGTTTTTCACATTAGAAACATAGAAGATTGACGGCAGAAAAAGACCTCATGGTCCATTTAGTCTGCCCCTATATTATTTCCTGTATTTTCTTGTATTCTCAAAACAATCAGTCACATGGTCCAATCATGGCTCTGTCTGGTTGCCTGGTGACATCACTCCTCCTTCCTATGACCAGGTGTGAGAATGTCCTTGGTTCCCAAGGCAAAATATTTTATTTTGGCTATAAAGCCCCAACTGTCTCAAATCCCCCCTCCCTATCCCTCAGCTTCAGTGTGGCAACATGAAACTCCCAGGTGGCTTGGTCTGGTCAGCTTCAGGGTTGAGTCTATGCTTATTCTTTCTTATAGTAGCTTCCTATGTGATAGTTTACAAATTGCATGTGAGTAATTTCTTCAACATGCTCAATCATGTACAAAAGCAATTCCCATTAAACAGAACTTGCTGCCAGAGTACAGCTATATAATGAAATCAAAGTCAGTACCTGTCCTAGTGAAACAGGAAGCTAACTTTTCTAAAGTGGTAGCCTCGCTCAGAATTTTCAGAGTAGGTTGAGGTTACTTTTGGAAATGACTTCTGGATAGGCTTATTGTTCAAAATGACTGCAAAGGAGACACAGCCAGTCATATACACATCAAACACCCCCCCCCCGAGATTTGCATTGCCCCCACCCTCCTGGCCTTTTGAAAAGCTTTAAAAACATGGCTTTGCCAGCAGGCTTGGGGCCGTTGAGCGATAATACTCTGCGTGTTCACCCTAGCACAAGGACTAAAGCACCAACCTGAAGATGATGAGTGGGACCTCGTTGAAACGTTACCAGAAATCCATGAGTCCTACACGGAAAGAAACCCGAATATGGAAAGACCTTCATACCTGTACCCGTGAAAATCTATGAAAACACACACACACACACACATATATATATATTCAATTTTTATGCCGCCCTTCTCCTTAGACTCAGGGAGGCTTACAACATGTTAGCAATAGCACTTTTTAACAGAGCCAGCATATTATTCCCACAATCTGGGTCTTCATTTTACCCACCTTGGAAGGATGGAAAGCTGAGTCAACCTTGAGCTGGTGATGACATTTGAACCGCTGACCTACAGATCTATAGTCAGCTTCAGTGGTCTGCAGTACAGCACTCTATCTGTTGTGCCACCCTGGCTCTCTCTCTCTCTCTATAGCAATACTACACCCCCCGCCCCCAATTAAGCCCCTTGCCCTCTAGAATGCTTGGGCTTACAGAAATTCTTGGAAATAAAAATGATCCTTCCATTTTGCAATTTGTCAACTCTTCATTCCTTAAACATTTAAAATGTAAAGGGGCAGATGGGCACAATCTGATTGCCATTAAGAGGCATGCGATGGACAAAGCAAAGACTAAAAGGCTGAAAAACATCCATTTTCCTTTGGAATGTTAACAAGGAAACTTTTCCTGTGCTTATGATCTTATTTCAACTTCCCTTTGCTTTATTTATTTATTTTCTTTCTTTCTTTCTTTCTTTCTTTCTTTCTTTCTTTCTTTCTTTCTTTCTTTCTTTCTTTCTTTCTTTCTTTCTTTCTTTCTTTCTTACTTACTTACTTACTTACTTACTTACCGTATATACTCGAGTATAAGCCGACCCGAGTATAAGCCGAGGCACCAATTTTTGCCACAAAAACTGGGAAAACGTATTGACCCGAGTATAAGCCGAGGTTAGAAAATGCAGTGGCTACTGGTAACTTATAAAAATGGAAAACAATAAAATTACATTAATTGAGACATGTTTTAGAATATTTATTTTAAAGAAAACCAGTAAACTAGCTCTGTAAATGTAAAAGAGGGTAAACAAATTAACAATATTAACAATAAATTAAAAAGTAAAAAAAGTAGCTCGATCAGGAACAAAGCTAAAACCTAAGAGTTAAAATCCTTCAAAACTGGATTCCTTCTCATCATTAATTGGATTTACATTATTGTTCTGTTTTTATATATGCTGTGAGCCACCCTGAGTCCTTGGAGAAGGATTGCATACAAATCCAATTAAATAAATAAATAAACAAACAAACAAACAAATAAATAAGTGTATCCAAAGAAGAGCTTCAGCATTAGCTGCTGTGAGGTTATCAGCATAGAAAACCAAATAGATAGATAGATAGATAGATAGATAGATAGATAGATAGATAGATATAGATAGATAGATAGAAAGATAGATAGATAGACAGACAGACAGAAAAATAGATAGATAGATAGATAGATAGAAATAGATACAGATAGATAGATAGATAGATAGATATAGATAGATAGAAAGATAGATAGACAGACAGACAGACAGACAGACAGACAGATAGATAGATAGATAGAAATAGATACAGATAGATAGATAGATATAGATAGATAGATAGATAGATAGAAAGAAAGAAAAATAGATAGATAGAAAAATAGATAGATAGAAATAGATACAGATAGATAGATGATAGATAGATAGATAGACAGATAGATAGATATAGATAGAAAGATAGACAGACAGACAGACAGACAGACAGACAGACAGATAGATAGATAGATAGAAATAGATACAGATAGATAGATAGATATAGATAGATAGATAGATAGATAGAAAGAAAGAAAAATAGATAGATAGAAAAATAGATAGATAGAAATAGATACAGATAGATAGATGATAGATAGATAGATAGACAGATAGATAGATATAGATAGAAAGATAGATAGACAGACAGACAGATAGAAAAATAGATAGATAGAAAGATAGACAGATAGAAAAAGAATTCCTGTCTAGCTCTGCCTCATAATACATTATTAGATCCTATCCAAGCAAGGACAGCAACTACCACAAAATACCATTTTTTAAACAGTTTAAATCCTTTCAAAGGAGGGGGAGGAGAATCTGACAGCAGGGGGCCTTTTTAATCTGACTAAAGGCAATGCAGAGAGAGTAAGGAATACTCACCATTACTTTTTTCCCCTCGGTTGGAGCAAATGGCTGCCTCATTTGCTTGAGCTAGGGAGAGGAACTACGGCATGCCAGAGGAGACAAAAGCTGGTGCCTCCTCGCTCTGGCTCAAGCAATGGCGCCCTCGTGTGGTGACTTTGTTAATGACCCGAGTATAAGCCGAGGCTGTGTTTTTCAGCCCATTTTTTGGACTGAAAAACTCGGCTTATACTCGAGTATATACGGTACTTACTTACTTACTTACTTACTTATTTATTGGATTTGTATGCGGCCCCTCTCTGTAGACTCGGGGCAGCTAACAACAATAATAAAAACAGCATGTAACAATCCAATACTAAAATAACTAAAAAAAATCCTTATTATAAAAACCAAGCATACATACAGACATACCATGCGTAAATTGTAAAGGCCTAGGGGGAAAGAATATCTCAGTTCCTCCATGCCTGACGGCAGAGGTGGGTTTTATAGACCTTCAAAGATAATAAATGTGAAGATTGGTTGTAAAGTTACTTTTTCATCACTGTTGTAACTGTGAATAGTTGCTAAATGAGGCAATTGCTAAACAAAGAATTACCAATAATAAATTTTCTGTTGCATAAACTGTCTTGAATCACAGTTGCTATGTCAGCGAGGAGCCGAAGATGGGGTTTCCCATCTTCGGCTCCTCGCTGCTACTGCGCTGCCGAGCAGATCAGCTGCTGGGCGGCTGAAGGAACCTTCCCTGGGTCTTCAACTCCCAGAGCGGCGGACAAGCGGCGGCTGGACAAGAGGCGGACAAGCGGCGGCTGGACAAGAAAAGCGGCGGCTGGACAAGCGGCGGAAAAGCGGCAGCCGGACAAGAAAAGCGGCAGCCGGACAAGCGGAAAAGCGGCGGACAAGCGGCGGCCGGACAAGCGGCGGAAAAGCGGCGGGCGGACAAATCGATTATTGCGAGGGGTCTTGGAACGGAACCCTCGCGATAATCGGGGGATCACTGTATTATATTGAGGGGTGGGCTACTGCCCAGATTGGGGGGGGGGCAAATGGAGCTCCACCCCAGAGTACCCAATTTGCACTGAGAGATATTGAAAGAAAATGCTGGGTGTCTTGCATAAGCCACGCTCACAGTATGTTAATAAAATTTTTGGTAGTCTTTCCTTGATTATATTATATTGTTAATGAGTTGGCTGAACTATTGAAGATTTGAAAATGAGCGGATGATGTGTTTACATTTAAGGAAGTTTGAACACAATGTTAATTATTTTGTAAGAATTCTCAATAAACTATTTTCTAATGAAAGCAATATTTTTAAGGAGCATGGGAGGAGAGGTAGAGTAGCCTATGGAATCCAAACAGCTTTGCTTTGGTTTTCTTTGGATATTAGCATTTCTGATGTCACATTTGTGTCAGTTATTATTTTGCTCTCAGAGGATTTAGCTTGTCTACAGTATAGATGGCATTATGGAAATACACCCTCAGTTTTTTTTTTAATGATGGCAAATACGGCTACAAAGTTTGAATTCTCTAGGTCATTCTTATTTTTTTTCACTAATTAGGAATTATTGTCTTGTTTCTCTTACATAAACTGTGGGTTATATAATGTTTCATTTATTTAATTGGCAAGCATTATTTAGTGAGTCTCCAGGTGGGGAGTTAATTGAACTTATCGACACCTGGCACTTGACCTTACATAGTGCAAAATCAGTTAACTTTAAGTAGTTTTTGTAAAAAAAAAAATGTTGTAAACTTTCCAAACTTTGTACCTGTTGTGTTTTCTTTCTTGAAAAAAGTGACTGCTTTTACAAATGTATGGGACAGAGAATTGCTTGTGGAACTCTTCAGATACCATGGTGATGTCTTAGTATCTTTGACTATCCACACAGTATAGTATCAATGCTTTGCAATTAAGTGTGTGATAATTATCTTGGTTTGCTCTGTTTGCAGATGCTGCAATGATGGAATTGAGCTGCACTGAAGCACCTCTTTATGTAAGTTCCACAACTTTAGACTTATGCCCTTTGCTTTTGTTTTGAACAGAGGCTTATTGAAAGAAAGCATGAATGAAGCAAAATATTGTGTCTTGCTTGACAGAATCTGCAAGCAATTGAATGCTGCTGTCTCGTTCTAACTGGGCCATGCCTTTTATGTGCACTATTGTTTCTATTGTTCTTAAAGTAATTTTCCCATTGCAGTATCCAGATATTTGTACTTAAAGGTAATGTAGCCTTTTGTTTGTATTTAAAGATAAATTAAACCATTTTAAACTTAAAACATATTAGGGCAGAAGTTTAAACCAGGAGATATAGACATCATTACAAATAGATACCCATCATCATCACCACCACTACCACCACCACCACCACCACCATTATTATTATTATTATTATTATTATTATTATTATTATTATTATTATTATTATTTAGATTTATATGCCACTCCTCTCCGAAGACTCAGGGTGCCTCACAGCATATAATATAAAACAGTAATACAAAGGCAAATCTAATAATTAAAAACTACATAAGCTAAAAACCCGATATATTAAAAATCAATCAAACAAATTCAAATCACAGTTATACATCACATTTATTGGCCAGGGGGCCCAAGATCTAATTATTTATTTATTTTATTTATTTAATCATTTGTCCAATACACAAATACATAGGAAGAAAAATAGACATGTAGTAATATATATATAAGGGTAAAGTAAACTTAGAGGAGAGGATATATGAAATAAAGAGAATATATATGATAAGTGAGAGAAGGAAAGACAATTGGACAGGGGACGAAAGGCACATCAGTGCACTTATATACGCCCCTTATCCCAAGCCTGACGACATAAGTGAGTCTTAAGAGTCCTGCGAAAGATTTTATTTTATTTTAATAGCTGCACTCAAACGGAGAACTTCAAGCCACTATTTCGTAGTGAAAGGCTACTGCTGGATAGTCCAGATGTAATTGGTACCATTAGAGCAGAATTATTACCCCTCCCCTTACTTCTCCCAGCACAATGAACAGGAGACACTCAATGCAATTGGACTAATTTATAGCGTGGTGAATTAAGTAAAGTAGCATGCATTACAGGAGGCTCCATATAACCATTAAGTTCAGAATTTAAAAGAATGAGCTATGCATGTAATGGATGAGAGAAGAGCACTCTTTGGTGTTTAAGTGATGGTAGATTCTGGAATTAGGAGTATCTTTAAGACATGTACATTTATTTGAGAGGCTGCCTTGGCAATTTTTAAAACAATATTTCATACCATAGTGAAAATATGGTTTAGAAAGGTATGTTTCTCCGGAAATGTAATTTGATATTTGGTGCATGATTTTTTTTCCTTGCTGTATCTGCCTGTTTTCTATTTTTGTAATTGATGTTGAATTAGCTAATTTTAACAGCTCTGATCTTTAAAGGTCTATGTCCATGATGCCGAACCTTGAGCCATCACTGCTCTGTGTATACTTGAAGGGCAAGATGAAATTTTTATATAAATAAATTTCTACCTATAGTTCAAATAGGGAAATGTAGGCATAAGTAACATATCCTTCAGAAACTACCTGCAGCAGGTCCCAATTGTCCATGATGGCTTAGATTGCAAAAGTAATAGCCTCAAAACATCTAGATGGCATTAGACTGGTAGCAGAAATATGGAATGAACAGAGGGGACCTCTCCACTAGGTAGAGTGAAATGTGGAAACTTGTAAAATAATGGAATTAATATCTATTGGTAGATGATTGGGGAATTATTTTTCTTAATATAGAGAGTGTCATATTGTTGACACTATAATTATTTTTAAAAATATGTAGCTTGACTATACTGCCATCACTTAGATTGTTGACTATGTTTTTAAATAGGTAACATTTCTGTTCAAAGTCATATGAACCAGAAAATAAATCCTGGGATAAGATGGGCAGCCAATAAATCTTACAAATAAATAGTGTCCAGTAAAAATGTTTTAGAACAACATATTCTAACGATGAGTATCCTTTGAAAATCTTGGATCACAAAATCCATCATTCCTAGTAAGCACAACCAGTGGATGATACTAACTATTGAAGGAATTCTGCTGGGGAAGACTATAACAATATAATCACTTGACAAATAAATGTGGGCAACCTGACCTTGTATAACCAGGCATACAGATGGAAATCAGTACAATTGTGTTCTATTGATGAAACAACAGTAGCTTATGCCAGAAATGCCCCAGTAATTGCCTTCTAATGCAGTATATATAAACCTCTTGGGATTCCTTCCATTAGAGAAACTCCTGCCTTATTAGTATATCTTCATGGGAAACACAGTCAAGTTGATATTTAAATCAGACGTATAAAGTAGTTCTTTTGTCTGTTTTCCTTGAATAGATTACTGACTTGCTGTGTTTGGTTGAAATCTTATACCGTACGTTCGGAGTTTGAAGTTTTCAATGAATCACAATATTTGTGAAAGAAGAAGATGGTGAAAACAATCTACTTGAGTTTCAATCTTTTTTACAGTGGGGCATAGAACTCACCAAAGCATTAAAAAATGATATACGTGCGACTTCTGTTTTATTTGGGAGAATATAGAGGGAGAGAAAGGTAGTAAGGGTGATGATTTAATATGTCAGTATGGCACCCAGCAGAAATGGAACAAAATACCATTTAAGTTTTTACTTGCTCAAAGTGTGAATTAGTGAAAATCTCAACTTAAAAGCTAGCAAGAGAGTCATTGAAAGATGAACATATGAAATTCAAATTGTAGATTGTTGAGATGCCAGGAATGTGACATGCATATAGGTTTAAAAATCAAGAGGACTTTAACAGATGTGTTATTTGTTTGGAGGAAATTACTGTATATGATGTCTTTAATATACTAGTTACATTGTAGTATTAGTAAATTGTTTGGGGATGAAAACTAGGGGTGTGAGGTGGGACAGTAACACATCTGTTGGAAATAAATTCACTTGCTTTTTAATGTACAGACTATGATCTTGTTGCAATTAAATTCAAATATTGTATATTGTCATTGTTTCTGTAAACAAACCAGGACAAATATTATTTAAATAAATTCCTGTTGACGTCGGTTCTTACTAATAACTTTTGTGATATTAACTTAGGCAATGCATGGAATTTAAATCACACAAATATTCTCAAATTTAAGATTTGGAAGTAGAAGAGAATTGTGTCATAATTTGGGATTTTAACTGTTGCTTTTCAGTTTTTAAAAATTTAACATTTATAGTATAAAAGTTAGGTCTTTAACAGGAAATAATGCAGTGATCTTTTTCAGTACAGTATTTTGTTTTACTGTACTATAGTAATACTAAACTATGGTATACTATACTATACCAAACAATTTAGTGCAAGAAAATAATTTGAGATGAATCAATCTATTTACAGCATAACGTTAAAAAGCTGTATATCTTAAGATATCTTTACTGTGTTTGATGTTTTAAAATATGATAGCAGGTTAAATTCTCACATTTATTTGGCAGCAGCAGCAATGGTGGCATATGCTGAGAATGTGAATGACCTTTAAAAGCCATTTTAACTTGGACGATCTCGTCAAGGCTTATGCCTTGTTGAAATGAATGTAAACTTTCATAAGTTCAGAGAAAACCTTGATGTTGCACTGCTGGCATAGCAAAGAGTATCTAGCTAATGGGAAATGTGTGAACCAATTAAAAAATACTCTTTTGTCAAATGTCAACACACTTCTAGACTAAATGACAAAACTTCATATTTAACTACTGCATGCTATGTACAATCGCTTTATGTTCCTTCTATAAATTGAAAAGTTCTTTTGATCTTTTTGTACTCTGCAGGTAATCTTTTTTTTCCCAATCTTTCCTCTCTTGGCTTTTGTTGACTCAAGGCTAAGCAAAATAAAATAGAATCAGTTACTAAATGGATGCCTTTAATTCATTTAGTCCCAGGAAGCACATCTTGATTTGTAAACTTTGGAAATTACAATATAACCTTATGCCGCACCCAGATTGGAGAAGGCTAAAATATTGTTATTGTTTAGTTATAATGATCAAATTTTACCAAGATCTTTCTTGTAATTCCTCTGTTCTGGTTCAAGCAGAATATATTTTATTAATGGCCCTACATAGCAATAAATTTAAATAATTAATATGCTAATGGCTAAGTGTAAAAATACAAACAGTATTTATAGTTTCTAAAGATTTATATTCAGAGATTAATCTTTTATAGCATGTAGCCGTATGCATATGTTTTTCTAATCAAATTATTTTAAGAATGTTCTTTTATAGATTCAGGAGAAATAAAAGTATGTTCAGATTAAAGATGTGGAGTTGCATAATTTTTTCTTTTTTCTTTTATCTTGCAACTTCTTTTACCTTCCCCCCCTGATCTTTACCTTTTTTTCTTGATCTTTATTTTCATTTGTAATTTATATTACAATAAACTTGGATAAAAGAAGAGTAAATTGTTACCATATGTTCAAGATCATTCCATGGTTGTCTTGGCTCTTCTGCTTTATCTTGATTTTAAAATTCTACATAATCAGGTTATGGTCTGTTTTGTAGTCATCTGCTTATGTCTATTTTATTATAATTGAATTCATCTACCTTTTTGTAGCAATATAAAGTGAATGTCATTTCTATGTGTTCTATTTGATGATGTCCATGTATAAAGGCATTGTTTTGATTATTTGAAAACTGTTATCAGGAAAAAATAACTGGATTGGCAGAAAAGGATTAAGTTCTCTTGTTTTGTTTTGATTTCCAAATGATGTTGTCCAACAACATTTTTCTGTACTATTTACAAGTTTGACATTCCAAACTTTGCCAACAGGTTTTGTTTAATTCAAATTGAAGTTGACCCATAAAATTGATCACACTCTTTTTCTTTTGCATTGGGAATTGGAGCATTGAAGAGTTGCTTGTGAAGTATACTTGATATTACAGTAATCCTCAACCATACATTTGGTGACCGTTCAAAGTTATAACGGCATTGAAAAAAGTGACTTGACATTTGCAGCATTCCTGTGGTCACATGATCAAATTTCGGAAACTTGGCAACTGGTTCATATTTATGATGATTGCAGTGTTCCAGGGTCATGTAAATCACCTTTTGGGAACTTCTGAGAAGCAAAGTCAATGGGGAAGCTAGATTTACTTAATAGCCATGTTACTAATTTAACAACTGCAGTGATTCAATTAACAACTGTGGCAAGAATTATTAATTAATTTATTAGATTTGTATGCCGCCCCTCTCCGAAGACTATAACATAAAATTCACTTAACAAATGTCCTGCTTAGCAATGTAAATTTGGGTCTCAATTGTGGTTGTAATTTGAGGATTATCTGTGTTGGGTCACTGAGTGCATAGTAGCCAGGTGCTAATTGGTTATTTGCTTCCCGAGTGAAGAAAACTTTTGTTGTTGTTGTTGATTTCAATTTGCTGATATCTAAGATGTTAAAGAATAAAAAATAGCGCAAAAAAGAAGGAAAAACATTAGAAAAATAGAAAAGTAAAACAAAAAATATAGCAAAGGAAAAAGAGAAGAATATATAAAGAGTGACTTCCCTGTTCATCACGACTATAAACATTTTTAGTAACTTGTCACCTTCTCTTAAAATACTACAGATTACTCTTCTTCCCATATTTCATCTCATTTTTATGAACAAAATTTTTAAAGCCTTGTCATTCAGTCTTGGTCAGTAAAAACACATTGAGATTACTAGAAATAACAACATTTATTTTAATCTTAATGAAATAACCCAACTTTGCACTACTTCTTTTTACTTTTAACAATATGGTCTTTAATTCCTTCAAATACTGTGTTAGAACTTGATTTTTTTTCATTTTGTTTTGTCTCCTCACAAAACCCTTCAAAAGTTGAAGAAACTTCTTTTACATGCCAGTTATCCAGGTCAATCTTTTGTTATTTATTATTCCTTTTAATTATTCCTTTTAATTATTTAATTATTACAGTTTCATTTGTATATTCAATGTAGTACCTTTGTTCTTGTACAGTAGCCTGTTATTTTTACATCCACTTGGTTGCAAACCAGTCTCAGTCTTATTGTTCAGTAGAAGTTGCTCTTCTTTTCAATTCAGTCAATTTATAATGGCCAACATTTTCAAAATTAACATTTGGTTCTATTGTTTATACATATCCTTCAGTACTCCAATATTAAGGTATTCACCTGCTTTCTAAAACATCTTGTCTCCCGAAATGAGGTCAGTCCCAAACTTCTTGACCTTTCGTAAGGGCTAAACATTTGGCTCTTTCTATAATCTTGGGGCATCACAGTGGAGGTGGCTGATTCAGTAACAACAGATCCCAACTCCCTCTTATTCTGGCCCACCGTCCCTATTTTAATTGGATTTTAGTAGTTGGCATTAACTTATTTGTATATGTTGTGTGTGAAGTTATTCTGTGGTAAGATGGGCAGCAAACAAATCAACAAACTGAAGGGACATAATAATAGTAGAGTAGGTAGAATTACTGGGGCGTAAAAATAATTTGCTATTTCATTTCTGTAAGAATTGCTTTGCTCCTGTAAGAATTAGAATTGCATCTGCAATTTGCTTCTACCAGTGATCTAATTGCTATTATCTTGTATTTTTTTTACAATTGCATGCCTGTTGGATATCTCAAAAAGCGAGGTATGACATAGTTTCGAGTTATATGGGGAAAATACCTATGTTGCTAAGCACTCAGACCCCCTGTTCCCATAGCCAATGCAGGTCTACAAGGAAGACATGGGCCAAGGGGCTAGAATTGGGTCCTATGTTAAAGGTATATATACACACCATACCTTCCCCAAATTGTGGCCTTTCACTGCGTGCTCTTTGTCTGTACAAAGTTCCAGTTCTTCTTTGTGCAAATAAAAGCTGATATTTTTCCAAGCCTCTCTTTGGCATTCTGGTGACTCAGGTACATTTTGGGAACTTACAAACAAATAATTTTCCAAAAGTGATTAAGAAATAAGGCTCAGTGAACCTTATGTCCATATAGGCTACATTAGGAGCTTGGTTGAAATCTCTTGTCTCCATGCGACCCGACTCAAAAGTCAACCCCAAAAGCAGGGGTAGGCTACTGCCCGGACAGGGGGAAACGCAGTGGGGTAGTGAAAATGGAGCTCCACCCCAGAGCACCCAATTTGCATTGAAAGATGTTGAAAGAAAATGTAGGGCGTCCTGCATAAGCCATGCCCACAGTGTGGTAGTAAAATGTTTGGTAGCCCTTCACTGCACAAAAGCCTCAGTTCCTACAGTCTACTGACAAGAAGCAGACGCCTAGCATAAAAGTGGGCAAAATCGTAATGTCTCCTTTTTCTGGAGAGACTTTGCCAGACAGACTTCACTGTCTGGCTGCCAATCCCAACCATAATGCTCCTTCTGGTTCATTATAAATTTAAATCCCAGCAACCGATTAGGTCCCACAGAGTTGGGACCCTTCTCCGGGTCCCATCGACTAAACAATGTCGTTTGGCAAGACCCAGGGGAAGAGCCTTCTCTGTGGCGGCCCCGACCCTCTGGAACCAGCTCCCTTCGGAAATTAGAACTGCCCCCACCCTCCTTGCCTTTCGTAAACTTCTTAAAACCCACCTCTGCCGTCAGGCATGGGGGGACTGAGACATTTCCCCCGGGCCTATACAGTTTATACATGGTATGTTTGTGTGTATACAGTATTTGCTTTTAATAATGGGGTTTTTAGTGTTTTTTTAATTATTAGATTTGTTTTTACATTGTCTTTATTATTGCTGTGAGCTGCCCCGAGTCTACAGAGAGGCACGGCATACAAATCTAGTAAGTAAGTAAGTAAGTACGGTAAGTAAGTAAGTAAGTAAGTAAGTAAGTAAGTAAGTAAGTAAGTAAGTAAGTAAGTAAGTAAGTAAATAAATCTGAAGTCAAGTAAGACAATTTTTGAATAGAAGGTAAAATGGTTTCAGAATTGAGATTTATAGCCCTGGCTGTAAAGCCTGCTGCAAAGGTAGTCTGCTATAAAACACGAGGCAGGCTTCCCATCAGCAATCCCAGCTCATTAACCCTCTCAAGAAACCAGACAGGAAACAGGATTAGACGAACTAATTCTACTTTATTGTAAAGCCAAATGAACGAAATCTTGCAAGTCTAAATATATAAACTTCCTGCTGCCCTTTTAACTGCTTGATAGATTAGGGCAGATCTTTTCTAAGTTTCTTCTCTGACACTTTAAGCCACTGGGAGCTCTCGTCTCTCTTGTCTTATTGTTTCCTAAGCAGCATCTCTTCTCCTCTTTCGCCAAGGTCAGTCACACTAGTTGCATGAGCGGTACTAAGAGTAAGCCATCCACAAGAATTGAGGAGTAGATGCATAGGAGTGTGTAAACAATTAATAAATACATCTGCTGTTTTCTAAAAATTTAGAAGTATTTCCTAAAGTCTCCCTGTAGAAGTTCCATATTGCAGTGCATAAAAGGATAGAATATTTAAGAATGGGTATTTAATTTCACCCTGAACTGTATTGATCAATCCTGTATTTAGCTTCAGTGTGCTTATATTAAGCTTTGAGGCCTCAACAGTGATTGTTGAATGTTATATGTATATGTATGAATATTATGTTCAACAGTGTCTTTGGCTTGTTCAAAAATTCTAGATAATACGTTTGGTCATAGCATAGTTTCTGTCTTAACATTTAATGAGGCATTGCTTTTAATCCTAGACTTGGAATAACCTTGTGACAATTGGATTTTTTAGATGTATTGCTATGTTTTTTGACATGCTGTGAGCCGTCCCGAATCCTTGGAGAGGGAAATCAAATCAAATCAAATCAAATCAAATCAAATCAAATCAAATCAATAAAAATTATCTGTAGCAATGATTTTTTCAAATATGAAAATATCAATAGGTTTTATGATAAATATCCCTTTGAGGACCTTTGAAACTATTCTGCCTGGTGATCCAGTTTAATTATAATTTAATTAGAATAGAAGTGTGAAGTTCCTGCCTTGCAGGCAGCATGCTACGAGTTCAAATACCAGTAAGGGTATGTCTCTCTGATGAGACCATAACAAGCTCGAAATAGATCTAGAACAGGCTCCCTTCCTTTTCATTTATCAGCAAAAATATGCAACTACGTAAATTATAGTTTGTTGACCATAAAACAATTTATCTGCCTTGGTATGGTCCCTGCTTGGGGCCAAGAGGCAAAAGGAAAGCAAAGTTGCTTCCTACCATATTTAGGGATACTTGGGTGATTTTAACAGAAAATTAACCATATGGCTCTTCCCTGGTAAAAACTGATCCGGAGGTGAGCCTGTAGCACAGAGGTTAATATCCTGCCTTGCATGCAGCATGTTAAAGGTTCAAATCCCAGTAAGGGATTTGGGGTACCCTTTCATGTAGATTCAGTTCCATTAAGGACTATACATTGAATGTAACCAGTTACGAATCCATCTGGTGTTGATGCTGTCTAACCCACATTTTTCTATATTATCAAGTATAGGTAGTGCTTGACATACAATCACAATTGAGCCCAATTGTTCAGTTCTTAAGTGAGACATTTGTTAAATCAGTTTTATTTTTTATTTATTTATTTATTTATTCATTCATTCATTCATTCATTCATTCATTCATTTATTTATTTAGATTTGTATGGCACCCCTCTCCGCAGACTCGGGGCGGCTCACAACAAGACACAACAAATCGTAACAAATCCAAATAAATTTAAATATTTAAAAAGTTTAAAAAGAATCCCAATATACTAACACACACACACACACAAACATACCATGCATAAATAAAGTTTTACCCCATTTTATGACCTTTCTTGCCACAGTTGTTAAGTGAATCACTTCAGTTGTTAAATTAGTAACGAAGTTGTTAAGTCAATTTGGTCTCCCTATTAACTTTGCTTGTCCGAAGGGGACAAACACTGATCACATGACCCTGGGTCACGGCAACCATCATCAGAATATAAGGTGCACTTTTCCCCCTAACAGAGGAAATGTTGGTGTGTCTTATACACTGAATACAGCCATTTTTGGCCTTCCAGCAAGGCCAAATTCTTGTGAAAAATGCTCCTGTTTTTCACAAAAATGGGATGGGCAGAGGGTTTGGGAGGCCTGCAAAGTCCTCCTGGGGGCTGGAGAGGGAAAAAATACAATGTGTGGGGGTTTGGGTGATGGAAAATATGTCAATTTTTTCAAAAACAGGCCCATTTTTTTTGCAAAAATGGGGCACACGTGAGGTTTGGGAGGCTTTCAAATTGCTCCCGGGGGCTGGGGAGGGCAAAAATGTGACATGGGGTAATTTGGGAGGCAGAAAATGGGTCCATTTTGTGTGTAAAAGAGGCCATTTTTTTGCAAAAATGGGGCAAGCAGAGGGTTTGGGAGGTTCCTAAATATGCCCATGTCACACCAACACTCCGCAGTCTGCATTGGTTGCCGATCAGTTTCCGGTCACAATTCAAAGTGTTGGTTATGACCTATAAAGCCCTTCATGGCACTGGACCAGAATATCTCCGGGACCACCTTCTGCCGCACGAATCCCAGCGACCAGTTAGGTTCCACAGAGTTGGCCTTCTCCGGGTCCCGTCAACTAAACAATGTCGTTTGGCGGGACCCAGGGGAAGAGCCTTCTCTCTGGCGACCCTTTGGAACCAACTCCCCCCAGATATCAGAGTTGCCCCCACCCTCCTAGCCTTTCGTAAGCTCCTTAAAACCCACCTCTGTCGTCAGGCATGGGGGAATTGACATGTTCCCTCCCCCTAGGCTTATAAAATTTATGCATGGTACGCTAGTATGTATGATTGGTTTTAATTTGTGGTGTTTTTTAAATTAACTTAAATATTAGATTTGTTTTACATTGTATTGTTATTGCTGTGAGCCGCCCCGAGTCTGCGGAGAGGGGCGGCATACAAATCTGATTAAACTTAAACTTAAACTGTAGGGCGGGGTGGGTTCCCACTTACCTTGCTACTGGTTCACTCCTTCCCACACCACATAGGCATGCCTTGTGGGTGCGTGCACACACATGCACAGTAAAGAAAAATCCAGAAAGAAAGCAAAACATAGCTGAAAACAGATGGTGACTGTATGCACAGTGCCAGAACTTGGCTACTGTGCGTACTCAAAAGGAAAAAGAATTCGACAAAATCCAAAGATTAAAAAAAAGATGGCAGTGCCCACGGATCGGCATTGCCCGATCCATTTAGATGATGTCATTGTGATGTCACCAGTGGGTTGCTACCAGTTCGAGCAAAGCAGTCTGGATCGGGAGGAATTACCTCTGCTGCAGACTGATCCCAGGGATTGGGGAGGGCAAAAACTTTTTTGGGTGGGGTTACCTCTTCAGAATCTTGGTGTGTCTTATATCCATTGTGTCTAATAGTCCAAAAAATACTATAAGTGGCCAAGCATCTGAATTTTGATCACATGACCCATGGGGATGCTGCAGAGGTCATCACTGTGAAAAATGGTCATAAGTCACTTTTTCCAGTGACATTCTAACTTTGAACAGTCACTAACGAACTGTTGCAAGTTAAGAAATACCTGTAGTAGGTTATGGTCTACTTTATCAAATGCCTTACTGTCATCCAAGTAAATTATATCCACAGCATTCCCCTGGTCTACTAATTTTGTCACTTTGTCAAAAAAATGCAGTAAGATTTGTCTGGCATGTTCTGTTTTTGACAAACCTATGTTGGCTTTTGGTTAATATCAGCCAATGTGTTCACATAAGATTTAGTTAGCTTTTACTGCAAAGTATGAATTTATCCTTCTCTTGAAATGATTTTACCCATAACATCTGGGACAAATTTTGGAAATGGTCTTGGTTTTTCTGGTTTTACTCAGAAAATTCTTGCAAGTTTCTCCAAAGTGTATAGTACTTGAAATAGATGTTTACTTTCAGTCCTTTTCTAGATCAGGTTACTGGTGCCTAGAGAGAGACGCAAGAATACTTTTTAAACAATGGCCTTTTAAAGTAAGCACGCAAGGCATGGAGTTTTTATGGAAAATAATGGTTACAGTTTTCCTTTTGTTGCAAAACACTAGTTCAGATATAACCAGAGAAGTCAGAGAATGAAAAAGTTACGGAGAAATAAATAATATCCATGAGGATCAGTGTAAGCAAATCCTTGCAGACGGAACCTTTAGTCAGACTTGGTTCTCTGCCATTCATATGGCAGCTATTGAAGGAGCAGTCTGGAAATCTCTCAGCTTTGGGTTGCTGGCTACTGAACAGCCTAACAGTAGTTGCAATTTGGCCTGCACTGGCTGCCGATCAGTTTCCGGTCACAATTCAAAGTGTTGGTAATGACCTTTAAAGCCCTTCACGGCATTGGACCAGAATACCGCCAGAACCGCCTTCTACCGCACGAATCCCAGTGGCCGATAAGGTCCCACAGAGTTGGCCTTCTCCGGGTCCCGTCGACCAAACAATGTCATTTGGCAGGCCCCAGGGGAAGAGCCTTCTCTGTGGCGGCCCCGGCCCTCTGGAATCAACTCCCCCCTGGAGATTAGAACGGCCCCCACCCTCCTTGTCTTTCACAAGCTACTCAAGATCCATCTATATCGCCAGGCATGGGGGAATTAAGACATCTCCCCCAGGCTTTCTTATATTTTATGTTTGGTATGTATGTGTTGTATGGTTTTTAAATTGTTGGGTTTTTTTATTTAATTTTATTATTAGATTTGTTCCATTGTTATACTGTTTTTTATTACTGTTGTGAGCCGCCCCGAGTCTTCGGAGAGGGGCGGCATACAAATCTAATAAATTGAATTGAAATTGAATTGAATCTTGTCCTATTTGGATCCATGTGCATAGTTTGTATTTTCTAAACATATCAAAGTGGGAAGATGTGGATAATTGTGCAAGCCAAATATAGGCATTGGAGTACAGCCTTGTAGCTTGTAATTATTGATAATTGCAGGATGATAAAACTGAAAGTCTGGCTGAGAAAGGATAATATGACTACTACAATCACTTTTTTAATACTATAATTGAAAATACTGTATGCAGAAATGTAGGTATAGTATTCTTTAATTTGACATTAGGTAAAAAAAAATTCCAAAGCTATGTGAAAAGAAGTCATAAGTGTACAGGTAGATAGAATGTAATATGAAATATTTTAATTGGGTATAGAACTATTATTCCGGATAATCAGAATTTTTAATGGATAGTCAATAATTGCAATTTTGCAACTTAAAATACAAAGATTGGTCTTGGATCTTTTTATGTTTTTTCAATATTCTTCTATAGTGAACAGAACTGTAGGCGTGCCAAACAGATGGAAAAGAGAGGCTAGACAAAGAAAAGGATCAAAGAGCAGGTGCAAATCCCAGTGTCTGCTGAATCGCCCAGTTAATTAGGCAATGTGAAGTTATATTTTCAATTTGCAGGCTGCATTAGCGAACAAGCTAGGTAAGCAACATTGCCAAGCACAGAGGCAGTAAGTAAAATTCACTGGAGAAGAGCCTAATGCTGGGAAAGATGGAGGGCAAAAGAAGAAAGGGACAACAGAGAATGAGGTGGCTGGATGGAGTCACTGAAGCAGTAGGGATGAGCTTAAATGGACTCTGGAGGATGTAGAGGACAGGAGGGCCTGCAAGAACATTGTCCATGGGATCACGATGGGTTGGACACAACTTCACAACTAAGAACTAAATTGTAAGGCAGTTTAGAAACTTTTACATTTTAAAATGCGGCAAAATCAGGAATAAAAATGGCAGTCATGTAGAAATGGAGTTTTTTTTAATTAAGTCAGAAGTTTTTATGAAACAAAATAGTTTCTGTCCCCGCCCCCAATAGATTTTTAAATGATCTCTGCCCCAGTTTTAAATACAACTTGTGTTTAACAGATGGATTATTTACACAGAATGTCTCCTCTTTGGGATATTGTGTTCAGTATATCCTCTTTGGGATATACTGTGTTCAGTTGTGGAGACCTCACCTACAAAAAGATATTGACAAAATTGAACGGGTCCAAAGACGGGCTACAAGAATGGTGGAAGCATAAAACGTATCAGGAAAGACTTAATGAACTCAATCTGTATAGTCTGGAGGACAGAAGGAAAAGGGGGGACATGATCAAAACATTTAAATATGCTAAAGGGTTAAATAAGGTTCAGGAGGGAAGTGTTTTTAATAGGAAAGTGAACACAAGAACAAGGGGACACAATCTGAAGTTAGTTGGGGGAAAGATCAAAAGCAACATGAGAAAATATTATTTTACTGAAAGAGTAGTAGATCCTTGGAACAAACTTCCAGCAGACGTGGTTGGTAAATCCACAGTAACTGAATTTAAACATGCCTGGGATAAACATATATCCATTGTAAGATAAAATACAGAAAATAGTATAAGGGCAGGCTAGATGGACCCTGAGGACTTTTTCTGCAGTTAGTCTTCTATGTTTCTATGTTTCTATACTGGAAATAATTCTCTGTTCTTGGGATTCTAGCTCATGTTTATACCTGTGTTTCATTTTTATGGAATAGTAGTACCTGTATGCACGCCTAAGCCTCAAAAGCTTTTCACCGAACTATAAGCATAGGTATGAAGAATTCAAAGAGATGTGGAAGAAAGTAGATCCAGATGTAAGGGTGTGTCAGATTTACACAGATTGAATTAATTTTCACCTCCCGGCCAGGAACAGAAAAACAAGCAATTGTAATTACCAAGATCTTGATTATTATTTGGAAGTAAGAAACCCACATATTTGAGTGCACTGCTATAATGTCTGTAATATGAAACCAATTAAGCCAAAATAATTTTTGTCTCTTGATTTCTAATATGGCTAACCTTCATTTTATTGCAAAATTTTGAAGTGTTGTGAATTTTACTCGTTTTGCAAGAGACCTTTGCATTGGCATCCTTCAGTCTATGGTATCATGCTCTGGACTCCCTAGAGCACGAAGCCTGGGTAGGTTAGCATCGAGGATAAACTGTTACCCAAGCAGCAAATCCCCCCTCTCCGCGTCTCTGAAATAACCCAATGGAATGGCAAGAGCCAATATGATTGGTTCCAGCTACGTCATAGGAGTTATCAGAATGTGGCCGTACACAGTCGTGAACTGCTTCTGGGACTCTGGCTCCAGATTTTGCCTTAAGGTTTACTCCTGAAGCCTTTTCCAATGATGGATATAGCCACAAGGCAGTGGAGGTTTGCAGTCAGAGTTTCCCTTCTCCTAGTGGTTGACCAGGGCGTCTTTTGTGTGTTGCTGTCCTCACTGTGGGTGTGGCTTATTTTATGGGTGTGGCTTGATGGTCATGTGACTGAGTAGGAGTGGCTTGCCAGCCATGTGACCAGGGGGGACTGGCTTGAATGATCATCATTCAAATGAACTGTTAAGTTTGCAACTTACAACCTCACCAGTGTCGCTCGCTGGGGTCACAATTTGTTTCGCGTTTCCTGCGCTTTACTTCCTGGGTTGCCCCCCGCCTCAGGCTGGGTAGCTAGGCGAACGGTTGCAGATCAGCTGTTGAGAAAAGATGGAGCGGAAAAAGGCACCCTGCAACTCCTGCTGCTGCTGGTCTCCCTGCCACTTTCCGAGAAGGACAGGAGGGGGGATTTAAAAATATCGGAAAGCTAAGGGAGAGTCACAGGGTTATTTTATTTATTTATTTATTAATTAATTAATTAATTAATTAATTAATTAATTAATTAATTAATTAATTAATTTATTTATTTATTTATTTATTTATTTATTTATTTATTTATTTATTTATTTATTTATTTATTAATTAATTAATTAATTAATTAATTAATTAATTAATTAATTAATTAATTAGATTTGTATGCCGCCCCTTTCCGTAGACTCGGGGCGGCTCACAACACAATAAAAACAGTTTATAACAAATCTAATAATTTACAATATAAAATATTAAAAAAACCCATTATTAAACAAACATACACACAAGCATACCATACATAAATTGTATAAATTATTGCCGCACAATGCCTTTTCATCTCAGCTGCAGGGGGAGTGAGGGGGAAAAAGACCGCAGCCCAGACTACTTTGCCGCAGCTTGGCTCGACTCTCCTTTTCCCCCCTGCTGCTGCTGCTGCTGTGTGCTCCTCGCTTTTTTCCTCTTTCCTCCTTCCTGGCCTTAGGAGGTGGCCGCGGGAGGCTGGAGGGGAGCCGGGCAGGAGAGAAGGAAGTTCATCCGAGGCCAGGAAGGAGGAAAAAGGAAAAAAATGAGGCGTGCGCAGCAGCAGCAGGAGGGGAAAAAAAGAGAGCTGAGCTGAGCCTGGTAACCCAGGAAGTGACTGCCACCGGTCAGCTGGAGCTGAGCATGCAGCTTCATTTCCACCAGTGGAACTGTGTTCCACCCCGTCCTGCCTGCTGCCCACCCATGATCACAGGTATAGGGCTTCCTGCTTGAGCAGGGGGTTGGACTAGAAGACCTCCAAGGTCACTTCCAGTTCTATTCTGATTGATTGGATTCAGCTGCTATTTATTGGGTAATTATCAATTAACTCACCCATTGTCTCTTGATTATTTGTACTGGCTATCTTTTACATTCTTTCCTTCCCACAATTTCTTACGAGGAAGGGAGGAGAAAAAGGTACAAGAATTTTAACTGTGATTTCACTATAAATAAGGGTTACATCAGAAACAGCAGTTCTCACAATGGCTTCAAACCTTTTGTACAGTAAACATACTTATCTGATTTTTTGGATCCTTGGAAATCTAGTTTTGAAATGTTTGTCTCTATAGTTGTGAAAGGAGTTTCCATTGTGTGGCAAAATGCTGAAATTCCTACTATTCAGCCCACTGTTCATTTAACCTGAACTTTAATATTAATTTAAATATTAATATATTAAGAGATGTAAGACTTGCTCCAGATCATAACTGATATTGTACATGTGCATTATGTTTCTTTCTCATTTACACTGTACCTTTAGATGGTAAAAATGGATACCATGGGAAGCTTTTTGGACAACATGTTGCCTAGCATTATATTAAAATAGTGGGGGCTGACTTTTATTAGTAGACTTTGCGATTCTTTCCATTTTCAGCTATTAGAATAATGTCTCCAGAATAGTGTAAGCAGTTGGTGTTTTAAAATTACACTAATCTTCCACTCTAGTTTTCCTTAATACATTGTATATTCAGCATATAAGTTGAATAAATAAGGGAAGAGAATGCTCTTTTTGTTCTGTTCACTCTGACTTAGTATCAACTGGAGTGCTAATTTAATTTTATCTTCTAAGTAATAGAGGTTTTTATCATTAGGAAATATTTCCTATCTATCTTCTATGTTGACATCTCTATGGCACAGTGTATTGCTCCCATCTTTCTTTGATCTCCTTTAAATTGGTTCAGGAAGACACAAAGTTGGAGAAGTCACTTTTATATGGAAGGAATAACAACAACAACAACAATTTGTATGCCGCTCCGAGTATTCGGAGAGGGCCAGCATACAAATCTAATAAATTATTATTATTATTATTATTATTATTATTATTATTATTATTATTATTATTATGTCAGTACAACACAGCAAACGAGATCATTATACTGGATTTCGTATTTCATCACCAGTCGGGCACTTCCCAAGCACCTAGGACTGCGTGATGTAACGGCGAATTATGTGTGCCGATCCCAGTAAAGCGGCCTTTTGCAATTGACAGATGGAGATTTTGTCAATTCCAATGGTTTTCAAATGTCCGCTGAGATCCTTTGGTACTGCGCCCAGCGTGCCAAGTACCACTGGGACCACTTTCACGGGCTTATGCCAGAGTCGTTGCAGCTCGATTTTTAGATCTTCGTATGTCACTAATTTCTCTAGCTGCTTCTCCTCAATTCTGCTGTCTCCTGGGATTGCGATGTCGATGATCCATACTTTCTTTTTCTCCACGATCACAATGTCTGGTGTGTTATGCTTCAGAATTCAGTCAGTCTGAAGTCTGAAGTCCTACAGTAGTTTTGCTTGCTCATTTTCGACCACTTTTTCGGGCTTATGATCCCACCAGTTCTTTGCCACTGGTAAATGGTAGTTCCGGCACAAGTTCCAGTGGAACTGATTATTATTATTATTATTATTATTATTATTATTATTATTATTATTATTATTATTATTATTATCTGTATAGTTGAAGAGGAAAAAAGGACATTGTAAGAATATCTAAAAGACAGGGAAGAAAATGCACCGAATCTAATATATTAGGAAGGCTTATTGAGAGACAAACCTGGCCTGGAGGAAAGACCAAATTAAAATCTGAAAAGAGTTATGACAAGTTGAACTATTACATGGCAGTACTGTACATAGAAAATAGTAGGCAGAGCAGGCAACAACAAGACCTGGCAATGAGCAGGAAAGCTGAAGAAGGAGACGCAGGGGATAATTTTGTCTGAACAAGACTTAAGAACAAATGCATTCAAAGTCAGAATTGAGGAAACAGCAGCAGACAGCAAATGTTGTCCCTGCAAAGAAGCTGAGGAAACAGTAGACCACCATATTATTTACTGCAGGAATATTATTCAAGTTGGTTACAAGCAATGGCAAGATATAGCAATAGTGGTGCTTTGGAACATTTGTAAGAAATATCATTTGCTTCCAAAGAAGAACGATGAGATCATAAAAAGTAGAAAATAATAGAAATTGAAGACGTTAACATGCTCCAGGACTTTAGATTTCAAACAGACAGACACCTGCTGCATAATACACCAGACTAAACATTGTTGATAAAGACAAAAAAAAGTCTGGGTAGTGGACATTGCAACACCTGGAGACAGCATAATAGAAGAGAAAGAACTGGAAAAGAAAACAAAGTACAAAGATCTTCAAATAGAAATGGAATGACTGCATCAAAAGAAAGCAAAGGCAGTACCAATAGTAATAGGTGCGCTGGTGCAATCTCAAAGCACCACTTAAATACCATTGGCCTTGACAAAAATCACCATCAGTCAATTGCAAAAGGCAGCTTTACTTGGAACAGTTTAGATCCTGTGACAATACCTTTAACACAGGAGTCCCCAAACTTTTTACACAGGGGGCCAGTTCACTGTCCCTCAGACTGTTGGAGGGCCGGACTATAAAAAAAAACCTATGAACAAATCCCTATGCACACTGCACATACCTTATTTTAAAGTAAAAAACAAAATGGGAATGTACTATTTAGAGGGAGGGAAGAATTCTGAAATTCATATATGTTCATGTTTTGTTTTTAATTTTCTTTTGTTAACATCTGATTGTAGATTTTCTTGGCTTATAGAAAAATGTATAAAGAAAGAAGGAAGCACTTTGACATAATGGTTAATAAGTTAGAAATATAATTGGTGTACTTTTTGAAGGAACATTAAGGAGGGAATTTAATTAAAAGAAAATGAATGTAACTGGATAACAAAATTAGAAAAAAAAACTTTTGCAACTTTTTTGATGGTTGATATTACTAACAAAATACCACATTTTATTCATAGAAAATTAGATGGAACACTGTGTTGTGTCACTCACCCGTGGGCCGGATAAATGGCCTCAATGGGCCGCATGCGGCCCACGGGCCGTAGTTTGGGGACCGCTGCTTTAACACAATGGAACATCAGCATCAGAATCCTTCCAGATTCTTTGGAAGGATTCAGCAGGTTGATAAAAATGCATCTGACTGATTGTTGTTGTTGTTTTTAGTCTTGCTATCTTAATAATGGAAACTTACTGTATATTTGGGTTTATATTTGATTTTATTTAGTAAATATATTAAGTTTAGCAAGAGTCTGTACCCCAGAAATGTTCTAAGTGATTTCCATTAATTGTTCAATTTTCACTTATCTTTTATAGTAGTATAGTCTCTAGCAGTGTTCCCTCTATTTTGTTTTTGGGGTGGGCGGAAAAGTATAGTGTCTGAGCGGCAGTCCCTTTGGGACTGGGCGGCACAGAAATAATAAATAAATAAATAAATAAACAAACAAACAAACAAACAAACAAACAAACAAACAAACAAACAAATAAAAGCCCCACCCTGTTTTGCCTCAGACAATTTCAAAATAAAATACTGTACTGTTTGTCTATAACAGTGAGCTCATAATAGGGCAACTCTATCAATATCAAAATGCAACTTAAATAGTTGAGCTAGTTTCAAACTAGATTTTGATTTTCTTTCTCTCTTCCTTACTCCCATTCTTTTTCTTTCTCTTTTCCTTCCTCTCTTTTTTCTATCTGTTTCTCTCTCTTCCTCTCTTCCTCTCTCTCTCCTTCCCTCTCACTCTTTCCCTCTCGGCTTATGGGCAGGTTTGGAAAACTCTGAGTTGATGATGATTTTTAAGTGAGCGATTGCTCACTGCTCAGCTTAGAGGGAACTATGGTCTCTAGTTTTAATTTTCTTTTGTAAAGAATGATCTTCTGGTTCTGTTCAGTTCATTTAGCTTTCATTTCCCTATCAAAGTCGATGGAATATGTGAACACTTTAAACAGGCATGTTGTTATACTTCACCAAAAACACTTCAGACATTTAATTTTTTTTTTTGCCAAGTTGTGATTCTCCTCTCTTAAATTTCCAGTTATACACTTGATTTGATATATATTTCTAGATGTGTAATGTATAAACTGGACACATGCATGCTGTGTCCAGTTTATACATGCTGACTGCTAAAAAAATTATCATTCTGGATGTTTTAAAGAACCCTGCATAGAAATTACTATCCTGAATTTTATCTGGAATAGTTAGAATTTCAACTTGGCTAAAATGGGTGATATTGCAATTTTTTTTTTTGGAAATCACATTTCTCTAAATGAACTTTGGTTTCATTTGATGAAATTATATTGTCAGCTATATGTCTGTTTTACTAGTAATATAATCTATTTTCAAAGAAAAGCGGGGCCAGAATATACTAAGGCACAATATATGAAAGATTTAATCTGCTGGTGATGTATAACTCCTGTTCATAATGTTTGTCAGTCATCATTTCCTACGTTTCGTCTGATTCATTATCAGTTAATTCTTTTGTATCCTGTTCGCTCATCACACCCAGATAACAAATAAGCAAGACCAACTTTGCATCAAAAGTAAAGCTAGACCTGGGTGTTGCCTGTAGAGTGATGGAGCTTTATGCTTTGATGCCAAGGGTTGTCAGAATTATGCATTGTGCAGCATGATACAAAAAACTGTGGCTGCACTCTTCAATAATTTTTTAATCAAAGAATACCTGGGATGACATGACTAGAAAAAGTCCTGCCTACATTTGATTGATTGGCAGTTGCAGATATTATAAAAACAATATAATGTTGGTGCCCTTGTATGGCTATCTGGAATTAAGGGGGATATATAATTTCTGTTTGTGTACACGCTGAACTTAGTAATTCATACATAAAAATATATGTTCTAGTTAGTGCTTACTTAGTGTTTAAATGCTAGATTTGTTGCTTATTTAAATTAATTTCCTTTTTAAAAAAATAAGGAAAAGACATAGCACACAGTTTAATTTTAGGTGCTCCAGAGAGCTGTTGGTGGCTGTGCTTTTCAAACCATATCACATGATTATGTATGTATGTATGTATGTATGTATGTATGTATGTATGTGTGTATGTGTCAGACTGAAGCCGTTTTAGTTGGGGTCTTTGGCCTGCCACATTTTGTGCTTTTTAAAAATGTATTCTTAGCTGTGGGAATTTGTGTGTGGGGGGGAACCATTGCACAAGGGATGCCTGCATGTAGCCATAACAAATTCCTTCTAGATTGTCAAGGTCATCCTTTGTCTTTGCACTCCTGCACCTGCAGGGAAGGAGATGGGAGTTGCTGCCAAGTTGGCAAAGGAAGATTTGTCAACGTGATGGACTTGGTAGTGTGGGGACAAGGGCTTGAACTTTCAACTGGGTAGAGAAACCCCTGGGACTTCAAATTCGGGTTTCTCCCATATGTGCCAATATGGCTCTGCTAATAAATTGGAATTTTGAGGAATACTTTGCCTCGGACTCTGATTTAGTTTTTGATGCTATTTGGAACCTTGACAGTCAGTGAAGGGCTGCAAAATATTTTACTACCATACTGTGGGCGTGGCTTATTTTGTGTGTGTGGCTTGCTGGCCATGTGACCAGATAGGAGTGGCTTGATGATCATGTGACTGTGGGTGGCTTAAAAGTCATGTGACTGGCTTAAAGGTGGCCAATTTGATATTATTGACGTCAAAGGTTAGGGTTAGGGTGCCTGGCCTCTCCTTGTTTCAAAGAGATACAATTCCCCTATCTATTTATTACTGAACATCCAAAATATACTATTTAATTCTATGTATATATGCCATATATGTACATACATATTACACACAGGCACATAAAATATGCATTATCTACTATATAAACTGTATGTGTATGGACACACATATGCACACACAGCTCTTCTAAAATTCTACATGTTCAACCTCATTTACTGTGATAGGACAAACATACCCAGAGCCCAGAAGGGAAAAAAAGAAAAAAAATTCGCTGGCAACGGAAGTCTGGAGGTGGGGTTTCCCAGCGAGGGGAGCCTCGGTGAAATCGCAGCATCGCAAAAACACAGAGGTCTGGTGTTGGGGTTTTGAGGAATTTGGTGTTTTTGCGATGCTGCGATTTCACTGATGCTCCCTTCGCTGGGAAACCCCACCTCCGGATTTCCATTGCCAGCGAAGCGCTCGTTTTTGCGATGCTGGGATTCTCCTGCTGGGATTCCCCTGCAGCATCACAAAAAGGTGGGGTTTCCCATGGAGGGGAGCCTCAGGGGAATCCCAGCAGCGCAAAAACGGGCACTTCGGCTGGCAAAAGGGGTGAATTTTGGGCTTGCACGCATTAATCGCTTTTCCATTAATTCCGATGAGAAACGTTGTTTCGTCTTACAAACTTTTCACCTTAAGAGCCTCGTCCTGGAACCAATTAAGTTTGTAGGACAAGGTATCACTGTACATCCATTGGTTACATATAGTACCTATTAATGCATGCATGTTTTCACATGTTATCCCAAGTGTTATTTGAAGCAGTGAGGCGCTTTCAGACTGGATAGCAGTGGTCTAGTTTGAAAGGGGGAACGCAGGCATGCAACCCAAAGCTCACCACTGCTTCTACATTGACACCAGCCATGGAAGTTTACACCATCAAACGTTATTTGTTTGGTTTGCCTTAGTAAATTGTAGGAATCCAGCCATAGTTGAACCTGAATTCAATACATCTTCTCTTAGTATTTTTAAATGTGTGAGTAAGAAAATATATACTATTTATTGAAGGGATTTAAGTGAAGAGGAGAGAAAGTCTGGCTCTGTCCATTATTGGCATTTTGCTCCGAATAGTTTTTCCAGGGGAAATTGATTTGAAGGCCTTTGTGTTAAAAAGATATTTTGAAATATTTGTTTTTGATATTTTGCTTGCTAACAAGTTGCTACTGTCAGATGACAATTTTATTGACTATTGTTAAAAGCTACATTATTAAAAATAACGGTAGCAACAAATATGCAGTTCTTTTCTTAAGGAAACACAGCTTCATCTACACTTCCTCTCAAAACAGATCTGATTCTTTGTTATTGCTCTCTTGTATATTTAATTCTTTTGAAAACTCCCTTCAGTGTTATATAATAGAGTTGTTTTTGGTTTGTTAATTTCAGTTGCTCAGAAAAAGTGTGAGTTGTTTATAGTTTTATAAATCCTGGTTTGAACTGCAAAACGTTTATCACAATCTGTCTACAAGTAAACATTTTCCACCTCACTGATTACAGTGTGAAAACTTTCACCATGTTAAATACTGTCAGCTCGCTGTAATTAAAAATATGTATATTATGTAAAGTAGCATTTAAAATATGTCCATTTTCTAGGGCCAAACCATTATATATGGAAAGTTTGACAACATTCTTCCCGAAGAGGCTGAATTTTACTTTGTTTACAAAGGATCAATACAGAAACATGTGGTTTATGCCAAGCAAATTACTGAAAACACTCTTGAATCTATCATTCCAGGTGAGTGGACCAGCTCTGCTACATTATCCATTTGTCTTCTTATTGCAGCATTTTAATCTGTTGTGGAAAGGCTATTCGTTTAACTTTGATTATTTAATTGTTATCATAGTGGAAGCCAAACAACAGTACAAAGTTTTTGTCTCTTGTGTGTACACTTACTGCAGTGATTTTCAACCATTTTTGAGCCGCGGCACATTTTTTACATTTACAAAACCTTGGGGCACATTGAGGGGGGGGGGGGGGGCGGCGGCTAAAAAAAGTTTGGACAAAAAAATTCTCTCTCTCTCTTCCTCCCTTTCGCTCTATTTCTCTCTCCCTCTTTCTCTCCCTTCCTCTTTTTTTTCTCTCTCTCTCCATCCCTCTTTCTTTCTCTCTTCCTTCTTTCCTTTTTTGCTCTCTCCCTCCCTACTTCCCTCTATGTCTTTCTCCCACCTCCCTCTCTTTCTCTCTCCCTCTCTCTTGCTTTCTTTCTTTCTCTCTCTTGTTCTCTTTCTCTCTCTCTCTCTTTCTTTCTTTCTCTCTCTTGCTTGCTTTCTCTCTTGTTTTCTTTCTCTCTCTCTTGCTCTTTCTCTCTTTCTCTTGTTTTCTTTCTCTCTCTGAGCTTCGCGGCACACCTGACCATGTCTCACGGCACACTAGTGTGCCACGGCACACTGGTTGAAAAACACTGACTTACTGGACTAAGACGTAAAGTCTGTTTCCATATATCATATTTTTAGAGTATACGACGTCCCTAGATTTTAGAGGAGGAAAACAAGGGAAAAAGTATTCTGAACCAAATGGTGCAGTAATGTATTATTTAATAAAATACTGGTGTAGCAGAATATTTTTTACAACCATGTACACTTTTTACAAACTTTAAACTTGATACCTTTAAGATTTGTGGACTTCAACTCCCAGAATTCCTCCTCCAGTCATGGTAGCTCAGGAATGGCAGTTGAAATCCACAAGCCTTAAACTTGCCAGGTGGGGTTTCCCAGTGAGGGGAGCCTCAGCGAAATTGCAGCATCGCAAAAACACAGGAGTCCTCGAAACCCCACCTCCGGACTTCTGTGTTTTTGTTATGCTGCGATTTCGCTGAGGCTCCCCTTGCTGGGAAACCCCACCTCCGAACTTCTGTTACCAGCGAAGTGCCTGTTTTTGCGCTGCTGGGATTCCCCTGCAGCACTGCAAAACCACGGAAGTCTGGAGGTGGTGTTTCCCATGGAGGGGAGCCTTAGGGGAATCCCAGCAGCGCAAAACTGGGCACTTCGCTGGCAACAGAAGTCTGGAGGCGGGGCATCCCAGTGGCGGCGGCTTGGGTTTGTAAGGTGAAAATAGTTTGTAAGAAGAGGCAAAAAAATCTTAAACCCCGGGTTTGTATCTCGAAAAGTTTGTATGACGAGGGGTTTGTAAGACGAGGTATCACTGTATTCAGTGAGAATATTTCATTCATTCAGATCTAGGATGTATTATTTGATTTTCCCTTGATTTTTTTGAGCAGTATAGTATATGGTGAATACTATCAATTGTTTATTTTTTATTTTAAAGTATATGAGAATAGAATCTGACTTTAATTCCAGTTTTTCATACTTTAAGAAATGGCAATAAAATATATCTTTGTAGAGACATCTATTGAGTATATAACATTTGATTGTTATACTTTTTCAGCTCATAGAGAACCAGAAGATGTTTCTGTCTTTGTGGTTATGTACGGAAAGGAAAGTGAATTTGTGATTCTGGGCTCCTCCTTTCTTACTTTCAAGCGCGACATTGCTTGTGAATTAGCATGCTTCTTGGTGAGCCAGACCAAATGTCTCACTCCCTCCAGTCATCACACCCTTCTCAGCCAGTTTGATTTGGTTGAGAGAGATTTGCAGTCAATGGATCATGAAGTTATGCTAGCCACGGCCTGTGAAGAGATTCCATCTTCCTGGAACATAGTTGGGAATAGTGCAGAAGATGGTAAGTAATTCTCATTTAATTTATTTTTTCCTTTTATAACGTGTGATTAAAATTAGATCCTGCCTTTTATCTGGAAGCTTGAAGTTGAATATGCGATACTCCTTCGTCCCATTTTTTCCCCATCACAGTAAAGTTGTGATTGGGCATAATACCTGTACCAAAATTATCCACGATTGGGATTGGACCTGAAGTTGTTTGTTTGTTTCTGACAAACAAACTCAAACTCAACCCAGACAAGACGGAGTGGCTGTGGGTTTTGCCTCCCAAGGACAATTCTATCTGTCCGTCCATTACCCTGGGGGGGGGGAGAATTATTGACCCCCTCAGAGAGGGTCCACAACTTGGGAGTCCTCCTTGATCCACAGCTCACATTAGAGAAACACCTTTTAGCTGTGGCAAGAGGGGCGTTTGCCCAGGTTCGCCTGGTGCGCCAGTTGCGGCCCTATTTGGACCGGGAGTCATTACTCACAGTCACTCATGCCCTCATCACCCCGAGGCTCGACTACTGTAACACTCTCTACATGGGGCTACCTTTGAAAAGTGTTTGGAAACTTCAAATCGTGCAGAATGCAGCTGCGAGAGCAATTATGGGCTTCTCTAAGTATGCCCATATTACTCCAACACTCCGCAGTCTGCATTGGTTGCCGATCAGTTTCCGGTCACAATTCAAAGTGTTGGTTATGACCTATAAAGCCCTTCATGGCACCGGACCAGAATATCTTCAGGACCGCCTCCTGCCGCACGAATCCCAGTGACCGGTTAGGTCCCACAGAGTCGGCCTTCTTCGGGTCCCGTCGACTAAACAATGTCGTCTGGCGGGACCCAGGGGAAGAGCCTTCTCTGTGGGGGCCCTGACCCTCTGGAACCAGCTCCCCCCTGAGATTAGGATTGCCCCCACCCTCCCTGCCTTTCGTAAACTCCTTAAGACCCACCTCTGCCGTCAGGCATGGGGGAACTAAAACATCTCCCCCTTGCCCATGTTGTTTTGCCGTTGATTGATTGACTGTGTGCCTGTTTTTTATATATATTGGTATTGTTTTATGAAATTACTAATTTTAAATTGTAATTAGATTGGTGGGCATTGGATTTGTTATTATGTACTGTTTTTTATTATTGTTGTGAGCCGCCCCGAGTTTGCGGAGAGGGGCGGCATATAAATCCAATAAATCTAATCTAATCTAATCTAATCTAATCTAATCTAATCTAATCTGTGCCTCCTTAGTTCTACTAGATCTTTACTGCTTATATCACTCTTTTACTTCAGCTTTTCCTATTCTTTTCTCATGTATTCTGATTCTTATTGTTTTATATATATTACCAGCATAAAGATCAAAGACAACCGGTACAACAGAAATTAAATTTAAATTGTAAAATTAAATTAGGCACCAGAAATTAAACCGAATACTCTAAACAGGTTTGTGTCATATTACTGCTAATATATAAAATAGCCAAAGAGCTAGGAACATTACAAAGCAGCCAGATTTTTCTGATAGTTTTTTTAAAAAGTTGTTTCCTTAGTATATCTAATTCAGTTCATGAATAACGCTTGTCAGCCACTGATGATAATTCAAAACCTGCTAACAAGATTAATGTGGCACTAATATGATGTTTTCACTTTGATTACTAGCAGATGAGCATTTTTTCTAATTTAAAATTGTTATGTAATAACATGTTCTTATTCTATAAACAAAAGGAGACAAGCTTTGCATTGAACTAATGAAAAGAATGCTGTCGTGCAGGAATTTTGGTAACCAACAACTTATTTATTACAACTCCTAATGCTTTGTCATTGACTGATTTAACCTTTATTGGGTATGATTTGTGTTCAATAACACCATCATTATTTAAAGGCCTTGGGAATGGACATTAACAGCTGGGAAACCTTGACCTCTGCTTGTTCATCTTGGAGGCTAAAGACGCAGCATGGCCTTCTCCATTTCGAGGAGACCCTTGTTCGGCAGGCCAAGGCAAAGAGGCATTCCCAAAACCAGCAAAATATGGGGGCTGGGCAGGGGTCAGAATGGATCCACCCTCCGTGTGGAAGGGATTGCCACTCTTGGATTGCTTTTTAGCCACACTAGATGCAGTTCTAGGAACTCTTCCCAGAGTACGATACCATAGTCTTTCAAGACTGAAGGTTGCCAATGCAAAAAGAAAAAAAATGGTGAAAAATATAAATGGTTATATTTGGATTTTGAATTCCATTGAAAACCTGGATTTTGCTCTTGCATTGGAATTGTGTAGAAAAAGTAGATTTTACCTTATTTATATATGTATTTAAAATTTTTATCCTGCGTTTTATCCAGACCTCAAAACAATAGAATAGAATAGAATAGAATAGAATAGAATTTTTATTGGCCAAGTGTGATTGGACACATAAGGAATTTGGCTTGGTGCATATGCTCTCAGAGTACATAAAATAAAATACACATTTGTCAAGAATCATATGGTACAACACTTAATGATTGTCATAGGGGTCAAATAAGCAATGAAGAAGCAATATTAATAAAAATCTTAGGATATAAGCAACAAGTTACAGTCATACAGTCAACATGGGAGGAAATGGGTGATAGGAATGATGAGAAAAACTAGTAGAATAGAAGTGCAGATTTAGTAGAAAGTATATACCAGTACATATAACTTCTGTCTTCCTATGAGGCAGGTAAGGCTGGGAGAAGGTGACTGGCCCAAAGTCACTTTGTGATTTCCATGATTGACAGTGAAGTTGTCTCAGTTTTCAGTTTAGTCTAATGCTTTAACAGTTTAAAATGTTCTTCTGGGTACTTTGAGATATACAATTCAAAAATTATGCATAATCAGAAAGATTACACAAAGAGATCTTATATATGACTTTCTGAAGTTTGACATTAAGTTTCATGCCAAGACATTTTTCAAAGCTGGGTTTCTTCTAAAGTGATAGCTGCTACTCAGATTGGTTTAAGAAAGCACTTTCATTCTCATAAGGGTGTATAATTGTGTCTGGTGCCTGCCTTTGTAAGAAAGTAAGATCCAGTTTATTTAGTTACAGTTATTTTTTTCTCCTAACGGGTTTCATATAGGACATAATTATATTAGGATTATAAAACACTTATTGTTACACAGTGATGAATAATATGGCTCTTCACCTCCCCATCTTCCCAAACTGCAAGACCATGTTACAATGCTTTCTTTCAATTGGTTTGCAAATCATCTCCAGGAATGCTATGAGATGAAACTGGCAGAAATCTGGAGAAATTCTTAATTAGTTTTGTGACAAACATTAATAAAGGCCCAAGGCATTTCCCAATGGGTCCCCTTCATATATATTAGACTGTTACTTTTATTTCTTCAGCTAGCATGATCTGTGCAGGATGTGGAGTTGTTGAACATTGAAATTCAAGCATCTCAGGACCATCGTTCATTCCTCCACTCAAAATAGAATACCCTACGAGACTAGACTTTCAATCCTGGGCCTAGAAAGCCTAGAACTACAACGCCTTAAACAATATCTAAGTATTGCCCACAAGATCATATGCTGCAACGTCCTGCCTGTTGGCGACTACTTCAGCTTCGACCACAACAACGCAAGAGCACACAACAGATTTAAACTTAATATTAACCGCTCCAAACTTGACTGTAAAAAATATGACTTCAGTAACCGAGTTGTCGAAGCGTGGAACTCATTACTGGACTCCATAGTGTCATCCCCAAACCCCCAACACTTTACCCTTAGATTATCTACGGTTGACCTATCCAGATTCCTAAGAGGTCAGTAAGGGGCGAGTACAAGTGCACTAGAGTGCCTTCCGTCCCCTGTCCTATTGCTGTCCTATATCTCCTATACTTTTCTTTTATTCCTATATCTCTTCTATTCTTTCATTGATATGTTCTATTACTATACCTTCTTTTCTATTTTTTCATAGATATATTTTACTATGAGTATCTCCTCTATAACCTTCATCATGTATTTTACTATGTGTATATGTATGTATATATTCGACACAAAAATATGTAACCCTTCCCTGGTGCAGAGCTGAAGGGATTGGATACTTTAGCCTAGAGGATAATTCTCTGCCTTACAAGGCAAAAGTTGCAGGTTCAAGTGCCAGTGGGTTTGGCTAGCTGATGAGGCCAAAATAAGGCCGAAATAGATCTATCCTAGTTTCCCTTAATTTTCAAATTTAGCAACAAAAACATGTGACATATATATATATATATACCCACTAAAACTCTCATTGTGTATTGGACTAAATAAACAAACAAACAAACAAACAAACAAACAAACAAACAAACAAATAATCGTAGATGCTCTAGAGTTCTGGTAGTCTTAACATTAAAAAGTGCAGTTTAAGTAACTTGACTCTTTCTTAGCTAATCTCAAATTACTTATGTGGCTAAAGTTCTTTACATTACAAGTTTTACCTTAAAGTTAAGGCATATTTACTGTTTTGTCTTGCAACTAAGCCTGAGCAATCATGTGGGCAGTAGAATAGAATGAAATATGGGAACTCACTGATAGATTCCTTGATGCCATGGTGCTTCAGACATCTGGCTGGTTAAGAAAGTGTGCTGTGTTAGATACCCCTGTACTATTTTGATAAAGAAATATTTGTTGTTGTTGTTGTTAGTTGCAAAGTCGTGTCCAACCCATCACGGCCCCACGGACAACATTCCTCCAGGCCTTCCTGTCCTCTATCATCCCCGGAGTCCATTTAAGCCAGGGGTCCACAAACCTGGCAACTTTAAGACTTGTGGCTGGAAAATTCTGGGAATTGAAGTCCACAAGTCTTAAAGTTGCTAAGTTTGATTTGAACTCACACCGACTGCTTCAGTGACTCCATTAAAAAAAGTATGAAGAGAAAAACTAAGATTATGATTCCTTTCATTCCTTTTGGGCAGTCAATCCAAGGTGTGCCCAGGAAACCAGTAGTTGAGAGAAACAAAATTCAGAATTCTTGTCGAAAGAAGCTGTTGCCCCATATTCTGCACACACTAAAATTGAAATGTAAGAAAATCAGTAAATCTGTGTGAAGAAGTAGCCTTTAGAGCAGAATGTTATAATTTCATTAATATTTTGAGATGGGCAGCAAACAAATTTAATAAATAAATAGGAAGGATTTATGTTTCTTGGTAGATCAGGATTTTTTAGATGAACTGTAAAGGAGTTTAGTGATAGCTAGATTCTTCCTGCCATAGGAGCAGATAAGCAAGTCACTTAAAAATGTCAACTGTGATATAAATTGGGATCCCTGAAATATCTATCTCAATTAAGAATAATATTTGGATAGAGTCATAAAGACCATCTACGCATTAAGACCTTACTATAGGCAGATCACAAAAGAAATCTTCACAATCCACTTACTTGGTCCTATTGAAAGTGCCAAGCAGGGAAAAAAAACCTTTTCATTTGCATCTGCTAAAAAAA
This sequence comes from Erythrolamprus reginae, assembly GCF_031021105.1. Lineage (NCBI taxonomy): Eukaryota > Metazoa > Chordata > Lepidosauria > Squamata > Dipsadidae > Erythrolamprus > Erythrolamprus reginae. The sequence continues at coordinate 313,870,851 of NC_091951.1, forward strand.
GAGCCACAAGTTGTATCTTTGTTCTTTTTATATATATTTTATTTTACTGCAGTGCTGTTTCTTATTTTTCTATTATCTCTTCTATTTTTTTTGTTCATCATTTTTGTTCATTTTTAAAAAATATTTACTTTGAAAAATGTTGTGATTCAGCCTGAGGCTTCTCACGGACCGGCTGGATCTCTGCCGGATCCATGCCCAGAGGAGGAGGACAGTGAACAGGAGGGGGAGGACCAGGCAGATGGGGGAGAGGAACGTCAGGAAGAGGAGGAGGGAGAGCAGCCTGAGACCCCCCGGGGGGGGGGGCTCTCCCCAGCTAGTAGCCTGGATTCATTGGATGAAGACGCACAGTCTATAATAGACATGAGGCAGCGACGAGCAGCTCAAAGATGGGGACAATTAGAAAGGTATTTCCATCCCTGAATTGGCAACAGCTGTGTTTGGGTGTGGTTCTCCTCAGCAGGGTTGAAAAGACAGGCCTGCCCTTACAGTCTTGTGGAGAGTTATCAATTGGGAGTCCTGTGACCTTGCTTCGATTCTCGGCATCTCTGATCTTGGCTTGTGGCCTAGAAGTCTGGAAGACTTGGGGGAGGCGTGGGTTTTATTATCTCCAGCGTTGTTTTTGCCAGCAAGAATCCTGTTTTATTGCCTGGCCTTCGTGAAACCTCTGTGAAGCTTCATAGTGTTCCTGTCTGTAAGAACAGTTTTTGTTACCTGTGTTTGCTTTGAATTATATAAACTGCCTTTGCTTTTTACCAGTGTGTCAGGCTACTCTTTTTGGTTGGTGTTGGCATCTGGGGGGACCCAGAAAGAACAGAAAAATATTTTTAAAAATTTTTTTTTCCAGTTTTGGTCACCACACTACAAAAGAGACATTGATATTCTAGAAAAAGTGCAGAAGAGAGCTGAAGGGAAACTGCCCTCCCCCAGTGGGCCGACCTCTAGGGAGGCACAGGGTGCCATAATTGCCACATCAAAATGAAGCAACGGAGAAAATTTTCTCAATGAGACGACCTCAATTGTATTGAGATCGCTCCTTTTATTGTATTTTATTTTTCCTGATATGTGGTACAGAATAACCAATTTGCAAATGCCACATACATTAAGCCATCCTCAAACTACCATTCACTCATGCACTGTATAAGGCAAGCTTCTCATGACTTCCCTATAGATAATTAATGGAAGCTCCATTCATTGCCTTTTCCTGGATTGTGTGTTTACTGGTGATTGGCAAAGGAATGAGAGTAAGGCATATATTTCCTTGAATGGAAGTTAGCTATACGTTTTATTCATGCTGTATATCAAGTTAATTATTTTCCACGTGGTCATGGATTCTGCAGCTTGCTTACTCAGCCTGGACTTTGCTGCCTTTCCATAGAGGAAGAATAAGGTTTATACAGCACCCATTAGGATGAAACATCACCCTTCAGCAATATTCCATCCCAAAGTTCAGTGCCTAAAAACCTATGATTACAACAGAGAGCAACCAGAATGATAGGGACTAGAAACTAAAACATACGAGGAAAGGTTGCAGGAACTGGGCATGGAAAATCTAGCAAAGAGGAGGTCCAGGGGGGACATGATAGCAGTCTTCAAATACTTGAGAGGGTGCTGTAGGGAGGAGGGGGGTCACATTATTTTCCAAAGCACCTGGGAGCCAGACAAGGAGCAATGGTTGGAAGTTGTCCAAGGAGAAATTCAACCTGGAAATAAGGAGGAACTTTCTGGCTGTGAGAGCAATCAACCAGTGGAACGGCTTGCCTGCAGAGGTGGGTGAACGCTCCAACACTAGTGACTTTTCTTGAAGACTGGACTGCTATTGGACTAGTCCATCTAGTCCCCCAGCAGGGGGTTGGACTAGATAACCTGCAAGGTCCCTTCCAACTCTAATAATAAAATAAAATAAAATAAAAACTTAAAACTATTGAAAAAAGGATCACTCCCAAACATCATGGAAGAAATCAATGGCAAATCTAACTCTGTATTGATTAAAAAAAACAACCTACAGGTCCATTGAATCATCAAAAGTCAAACCTGACCTAAAAAAAAGGACTATTTCCCTTGGTTCCAATTTCCCTACCCGTCAGGCAGTGGTACACTGATTGCTGTTATTATCAATCATTCAAGTTATCTGTGCTTTTTTGCAAATATGATTTACCTAACATTGGCAATGTTAGTTACCATTGGTAGGATTGTGAAAATCATGCTATATTTGGTTCTTTTGTTCTGTGGCCGACCAGGGTGCTAGATTCCCCAAAATTTAATAACCGATGAAAATATGTATCTGCCAAACAATGCATTGACTTGCTGCCAATAGAGGTACAGTGGTACCTCTACTTAAGAACGCCTCTACTTAAGAACTTTTCTAGATAAGAACCAGGTATTCAAGATTTTTTTGCCTCTTCTTAAGAACCATTTTTTACTTAAGAACCTGAGCCTGTAAAAATTTATCAAGAAATTTGAGAGTGGCACGAAGGATTGGCCAGTTTCCTGCCATTCCCCCTTTAATCCCAGCCATCTTGGGCTTTTCTGGGCTGCCGGAGGAGCCTTTTGGTGGCGCTTAAGGATGCTTAAGTATGCCTCCCATACACCCGGTGTGAGGTTGCATCCTGGAGCATCTGGGTGTGGAAAGACAAAAGGGGACGCTTCGCCCTGGCCGGATCAACTCAGCTTCAGCTAAACTGAGTAGTCACCATAGTGAAGGAAAGGTGCCAGCTACAAAGTGAGCGAGCGAGAGGAGAGGGGAGCCCTTCAGCATGGGAAGGAAGAGAAAGCAGGTAGCAGCAGCAGCAGCTGCCGCCTTTCGGTCAAAGGATCGGGAGGGTCCCCCCTCTCGCCCACCTGGGTTTCTCTCTCTGGCACAGTGTATGGGAGGTAGCCTCGTACCGGGTGTATGGGAGGTGCATGCTCCTCCTTGCCACCCCAGAGTCCCTCTTTTTTTCCCCCAAGCCTTAAAGTTTTGGATTTTTTTTATTCCCCTCCCCTCAACCTTCTTCCTTCAGGATCGACTGTCCTCCTCCTCTTCCTCCTCCTCCTACCCAAATTCTGAGCTTTTATTTCTTTTCTAATTGGTTTGCACGCATTATTTGCTTTTAATTGATTCCTAGGGGAAAATTTGCTTCTCCTTGCAAACTTTTCTACTTAAGAACCTGGTCACGGAACGAATTAAGTTTTTAAGTAGAGGTACCACTGTACTTCACTACTTCTTGTGAGATAAGCCTGGTAACGGTAGAGAGGAAATGAATGATTGCCAGGAGTGAGAACAAAGAGCAGCTGAGACCATGGCATTCCATCCGGCCCTGGTGAAAGGTCCTAATGGCAGAAGGGTTGGCACGATTCATGATGGGCCTTTCTGAACCCCTGTGCCTTTGGCAGATCCTTCATGTTGACCCTGCCAACATTAGTTGGCTGTATGTTAAGCTTATTTGGCTGACTTGCAACTACGTAGCAATTCAATTCAATTAAGTTCAATTAACCCTTCAATTTTAGATGTTGAATAACGCTTTCTAGGAATTATTATGTTATGAAATTTGATTTTTTACTAAGCTTTAACGTTAGTTAGCATTAACTTTAGACACTAAGTAAAACTGCAAGAAGGAAACTTATTTAACTTTCTTTCAGAAATTGGAATTATTTCCTGTTTTCATCAATGCAGAGTAAAGATTTCCTCAAAGTGGATGAATAGTGACCTATTGCCCAATATATTTGTCATAGGATTGTTTTTCTGTACTGAACATTATATTAGCTCTATGTTGTTTTAATGTTAACAAAACCTTGAGTCCCGTTTTTTTCCACAGCACTGCATTGCTTATCAAACGAAACACAAACAAGACTACCATTGGGCTGCATTTAGCACATTGTGTTGCATTCTTAAATGCTCTGATAAGAACAGTTGTCTGGGTGATGTGTAAATCAGTACAATAATACAGTCCAACTATAAATAGCGCTATCACTGAAAACAAAACAAAAGAAACAATAACAACAAATAGAAGAAGTGGAGCCAGTGTAGTCTAGTGGTTGTGGTCTTGGACTAAACCAATGAAGCCCACTGGGTGACTTAGGCACATCATTTATCAGAGTAAATAACATAATAGTACTCAGTGTGGAGCAAACCTCTCTCTGTCTGTCTCTGTCTCTCCCTCTCCCTCCCCGCGCTCTCCCCCTCAATAATAAAGGACGGCACATTTGTGACATATTAACATTATTTTTAAATTCTTAGGAGAATAAAAAGGCATTCACAGGGCACAAGAAAGTCTACCGCAGTAGTCCCCAACCTTTGTGGCTTAGCGGATGAGATGGGAAAGGAGAACTGGGTCACATGAGGGCTGGGTTGGCACACACACACACTCCAGCCATACACTCACATGGTCCAATTCCTAATAGGCCATGAGCCAATATTGGTTTGGGGACCCCTGATCTACAGTATTGGTGTCTGATAAGCAAGTATTGTCAAGGCAGTCAGTGATTAGAAGTCAGCCTGAAAAATCACACAGTACTTTGATAGTTAAGAAAAGACAAATACAGTAGTCCCTTGCTATACCGCACTTCACCTACTGCGGCTTCATCGCGGGTTTCTGAGGAAGTCGATCGGCAGATTTAAACAGCCCGCCGAACTCGATCGGCAGGTTTTTCCAAAAAATATACATATCTAAAATTGTAAATACTGTATTTAAATACTGTATCTAAAATAAATACTGTGTGGGAACGGTTTATAAACACTTAAAACAATGAAAACTTACCAAACAATTACAATATAAATACTTAAATAAGTACTATCAGTCGATAAATTCCCCATTGCGGATTTCACCTATCGCGGCCAGGTCTGGAACGTAACACCAGCGATAGGTCAGGGACTACTGTATGCCTTTTTTTTGTCCAATACACAATAATACACAATGAAGGTTATCGAGGATATACAGTAGTAGAAAAGAAATACGAGATATAGGAGAGACTATAGGACAGGGGACGGAAGGCACTCTAGTGCGCTTATGTATGCCCCTTACTGACCTCTTAGGAATCTGGAGAGGTCAACCGTGGATAGACTAAGGGTAAAATGTTGGGGGTTAGGGGATGATACTATGGAGTCCGGTAATGAGTTCCACGCTTCAACAACCCGATTACTAAAGTCATATTTTTTACAGTCAAGTTTGGAGTGGTTAATGTTAAGCTTGAATCTGTTGTGTGCTCTTGTGTTGTTGTGGTTGAAGCTGAAGTAGTCTTTGACAGACAGGACGTTGCAACATATGATCTTGTGGGCAATACTTAGATCATGTTTAAGGTGTCGTAGTTCTAAGCTTTCAAGACCCAGTCTAGTTTCGTAGGGTATTCTGTTTTGAGTGGAGGAATGAAGGGCTCTTCTTCTGAAGTATCTTTGAACATTTTCAAGGGTGTTAATGTCTGAGATGCAATATGGGTTCCAAACAGATGAGCTGTATTCGAGGATGGGTCTGGCGAAAGTTTTGTAAGCTCTGGTAAGTAGTGTGAGATTTCCAGAGCAGAAGCTACATAGGATTAAATTAACAACTCTTGAGGCCTTCTTAGCAATGTTGTTGCAATGGGCTTTGGCACTTAGATCTTTAGTTATTAGTATCCCGAGGTACTTGACCGAGTGGGGATTATCTGTGATAATTTGTTTATTAAGTTTGTATTTGAAGTTCTGATTCTTTTTGCCGATGTGTAGGACAGAGCGTTTGTTGGTTGAGATTTGAAGTTGCCATGTGTTGGACCAGTCAGAAACTGAGTCTAGGTCTTTTTGTAGGGTAGTTGTGTTATCAGTGGTGTTGAAGAGTTTTACATTGTCTGCAAAAAGAACACAATTGCTTGTGATGAGGTTGCAAAGGTCGTTGATTTAGAGAATGAAGAATGTAGGTCCCAGTACGCTACATTGGGGGACACCGCTTTTAACAGGGACGGGTGTGGATATGGGGCTTTCTATTTTGACCACTTGCTGTATCAAACCCAGTATTGTCAAAGGGTCAGCAATGGCTCTCAAGTGTTCAAGTGCCATTCCCCGCCCCTCCTCTTTTCAGAAAAAAGTGTTTTGCTTGAAAGGCATCTGTTCTGCTGTTGACTATATATGATATTGAAGTTATGTATTGTTTCCTGCCATTGTTTAATTTTTATGGTTGATTGTTATATGTGCCCTTATATTCTTTTTTGAATATATTTTCTAAATTTTAAATACAGGTTTAGAAAGGAAGTAATCTGCTTATGTTCAAAAATAAGACATCTGAATCTTAATTTATATAGTCATTCATCACTACTCAGTACTAGATGTTAGTTTCACTAAGGACTATGCTTCAGTAGATGCTACAATTTATTTATTTATTTATTTATTGATTGATTGATTGATTGATTGGATTTGTATGCCGCCCCTCTCCGTAGATTCGGGGCAGCTAACAACAGTGGTAAAAACAACATGCGACAATCCAATAGTAAAAACAGCTAAAAACCCTTATTTTAAAAACCAATCATACCATACATAAATTGTAGAAGCCTAGGGGGAAAGAATATATCAGTTCCCCCATGCCTGACGGTAGAGGTGGGTTTTAAGGAGCTTACGAAAGGCAAGAAGGGTGGGGGCTATTCTAATCTCTGGGGGGAGTTGGTTTCAGAGGTCTGGGGCCGCCACAGAGAAGGCTCTTCCCCTGGGTCCTGCCAAACGACAATTTAAGGCTATTGATGAGTTTCCCTTAGCTTAAATTACTTTGAGACACTTAATAGCAAAAAATAATTCATTTATTGAAAGAAGTAGACAGTCTATTATGGTGCTTGAGTCATCAGTTTTATATTTTCTTCTGTCGGCATGAATAAACTTTCATTGTACGTGTGCCGTAACACTTGTTCTTAGATGTTTTCTCCCCTTGCAGTTCAGTTTGTTTTAAATAAATCAGCACAAGATAAATGGTACTTGAATCTTATCACAAAGTTTTCAAAATATGGATTGTATGCCAGCATGCACAATTGTGGTTTGATTCATAGTAAAAGCACATACATAGGACTTGTTTGCCAAGAACAAAAAAGAAAGTTGATGGCAAGATAGCAGGGTGTGGTGATCAGTTTTCAAGGACAACCTTGGCTTCGCAGTAATCTGCAGTATTAGAACCTTCAGCTGGTTTTCAGAGGAAAAAAAGATACTAGGTTTGAAAATTTGTCAACACATTAAATGTTTAAAAGAAGATTAAGCCTCAAACAACTGAAAGCTGTAAGTCTGTTCTGATGCCAGGTCTTCCCTTCAAGACACAGCTAATATTTTCTGCTTCCTTCCTGAAAATAAATGAGCTTTATCATCCAGGGACAACTTAGTCACTTCTGTTAGGAGAAATATTTGTTTTGAGCAAGGAAAGGGACTCAGGTGCAAAAAAGAATAGGAATATTTGTGTAATAGATTAAACAGACTGGTTTAAACTCTGCTATTATCCCTTCAACAATATATTTTGACTACAAACTAGAGAACTGATGCAAATCATGGTCTAGTATACTGGCTGTAACTTGCTTGAAGTATTTCCAGCCCTTTTAAATAAGTCAGCTGCTGATTTTCCAAGAGATAATTTGATGGAAACTAGTTCTTTAAAAGTGGGAATCTTTCCGTTCTCAAATGAAGTTGCTGGCTCCTTAATGTGAGCTTTCTACTCATGTCTCATTTTGTTTTAATCATCCATTGAATTAGAACAAATGTTCTTTGTCCTGATGGTGTAAATTTGAGAATGGGTTATATTTTGCTGAAACAGCAGGCTTATTCAGCTATTTATATTATGGAGTTGAAGTACATTGGAAGCGGTTATATATGCACCTGTTTACACGGCTTATGCAGTATTAGTAGTAAACTAAAAGAAAGATAAATGTGGATTTAAAGCAGATCCTTTATAAAGAAGATAAGAACAAAAGGTTTTCCAAATAATATGTGCATGTGAACAATCTGTATAGGTTGTAGATATATGCAGTGGCCAGAACACATGATCGAAAAAAAGGTTAGAGGCCAAACAAAGACTTTAATTGAATGTTATTTGAATGAATGCTAATTGATTTAAAATTGTTGATGTCAGTTGATCTATTTGCATATATCTATTTTATCTCACACAAACGCCTGTCGTACATTCACACAAATGCACAAAAACACACATTTGACTAGTGTAGAGACAGAGTAACTGTCTGGGTTCAGCGAACATAAACCTATGCATGCTTTTTCTGTAAAAAGTCCAACTGAAGTCCATGACCCTTCTTAGATAAACATAAAACTACTGCTCATGTTTATTCCTTGAAAGTTGGCATGAAAAATAGGGAAAGCAGTTTTGGCGGTATTGAGGTGGTTTTTTTGCCCTTTACTTTGCAATATGGAGTAGTTGTTTCCAGGGCTGGAAGGAAAAGAAAAAGTATCCAGACTTTTAATTGAGTTCCTTTTATTCTAAGGTAAATGTGTCAAAATTTCTGGTCATATTCAGTCCTCCTGCAGTCTTTCCTACTTTCCTTTGAGGAACAGGACATAAATCTCTGCAGTGGAGAGTTTCTCAATCATGAACCTCTCTTGATTATTTTTTTAATCTGCGTGCAGAGTCTCTATTGATCAAGAAGATTCTCCGTAGCAGATATTCATTGTTCTCATATACATGACAAGGAAGAGACATTCGCATTAATGTAAAACGTTCTACTTGGGTGTGTCAGACTCTACTGTCGATATCCAGTAGAGTATTTTTGAGTAATGTTTATTTTCCACCTTTTCCCAAATTGCAAATAAAGAGGTCCTTATAGGGTCATTCTTTGTCAAGTGGACCAGGTAAAATTGAAGCCTTATTTGAAAAGAAACCATAACAAAAGCAACATATATAATAGAGATGTGGTCTTTCTAATGAAATAAAAATAAAGATGATTGAAAAAACCTTGCTCTTTCCAATGAAGATGATTGAAGGTGATGAAACAGAACTTATATCATATTCATTTTTATATCATTAGAAAGAGCACATTTTCCCCTATCATATATGTTGTTTTTGTGATGGTTTCTTTTCAAATAAGGCTGAAAAAAATCAGGTCCACTTGACAAAGAATAACCCTATAGTATGTCTCTGAAAGTAGCTATGTCTTTTAAGTCCTGCATACCAAACAAATGTGTGCCATCCAATTTGTAGATCGTGCCCTTCTAATTTCAAAAGCCTTTTGTTTCGAAGCATAATCCATTCCTTAATCCATGTCATTGCTGTTGCTTGGTAATACAGCTCCCAATTAGGAAATCCAAAATGATCTCTTATTCTAACATCTTGTAGCATTTTTAAACTCATCCTCGATCTTTTTTCTTGCCAAATAAATTTTGTCATTATTTTATTAATTTCATTACAAAAAGGTTTTATCCATTTTAATTGGTATCGTTGAAAACAGAAAACCTTTTCGGCACTAAGTGCCAAAATGGAAGTGTGTGTACGCGCATGTGCTGGAAACTGGAAGAACAGCCACCCGGTGTGCTTGCACATGCTGGGAGGCTGCTCTTCTGGTTTCTGGCATGCGTGCTGGTCAGCTTGTCTTCACACAAGCATGCAAACTAAAAGACCATCTGCACAGGTGTGTGCTGGAAACCGGAAGAGCAGCTGCCTGGCATATGCGTGCATGTCGGGTGGCTGCTGTTCCAGTTTCCGACACTCCTGCGCACATGAAGAACTGAAAAAGCAACGGCTCACGTCCCCGGAAGATGGCTTTGCATACTACTTCCGGCATGCATGCCATAGGTTCGCTATCATAGGTATAAAGTGCCAATAGAATCTTATCTTGCTATTGATTCACACACTTTCAAGAGGCTCTATCTCTCTTATCGTACACTCAATCAATGATGCCATAGACCAGTGATGGCGAACCTGTGCCACAGGTGACACAGGTGGCACTCGGAGCCATATTTGCGGGCATGCAAGCCATTGCCCTAGCTCAGCTCCAAGGTTCATGTGTGTGCCAGCCAGCTCTGGGAGGGCGTTTTTGGCTTCCAGAGAGCCTCCAGAGGGATAGGGGAGGGTGTTTTTACCCTTCCCCGGCTGTAGGGAAGCTTTTGGAGACTGGGGAGGGTGAAACGCAAGCCTACTGGGCCCATCAGAAGTTGGGGAAAAGGCCGTTTCCGTCCTCCAGAGGGCCTCCGGGGATTGGGAAAGCTGTTTTTGCCCTCCCCAGACATTGAATGGTGTGGGCACTCGTGTATGCATAAGAGTACGCATGCACGCTCTTTTGGCACCTGGGGAAAAAAAGGTTCGCCATCACTGCCATAGACATTTAGAAATTCAGTATAGATCACAATTAATAATAATAATAATAATAATAATAATAATAATAATAATAAGCTGAGTATGTGATCGATTGTTTCATGTAAAGAAACAGATGAAACAATCGATCACATACTCAGCTGCTGCAAAAAGATCGCACAGACTGACTACAAGCATAGACATGATGCTGTGGCACAGATGATCCACTGGAACATGTGCCGGAACTACCACTTACCAGTGGCAAAGAACTGGTGGGATCATAAGCCCGAAAAAGTGGTCGAAAATGAGCAAGCAAAACTACTGTGGGACTTCCGACTTCAGACTGACCGAATTCTGAAGCATAACACACCAGACATTGTGATCGTGGAGAAAAAGAAAGCATGGATCATCGACATCGCAATCCCAGGAGACAGCAGAATTGAGGAGAAGCAGCTAGAGAAATTAGTGAAATACGAAGATCTAAAAATCGAGCTACAACGACTCTGGCATAAGCCAGTGGTACTTGGCACGCTGGGCGCAGTACCAAAGGATCTCAGTGGACATTTGAAAACCATCGGAATTGACAAAATCTCCATCTGTCAATTGCAAAAGGCTGCTTTACTGGGATCGGCAAACATAATTCGCCGCTACATCACGCAGTCCTAGGTGCTTGGGAAGCACCCGACTGGTGATGAAATACGAAATCCAGCATAGTGATCTCGTTTGCTGTGTTGTACTGACATAATAATAATAATAATAATAATAATAATAATAATAATAATAATAATAATAATTTACTAGATTTGTATGCCGCCCCTCTCCGAAGATAAATTTTGCTCTTAATTTTCCAAGATTACATTGGTAACATAAACTTTTGAACTAATCTTAGCTTATGCTGTTCGTGTGAGCAAATGTTTAGGCTTATTATGTTGCTCCTGAGGTCAGTGTACAAAAATTTCCTCCTGTTTTGGAAGTTGATTTCTGATTTTCCAGCTACATCATAGAAGGGAACATATGTACAGACTCACTGCTGTCACCTGCATTTGTTTACATTGGCTGAGGAAATGCCTGGTTGTAATATAAAATGTGTTGCTGTCTTTGTCTTTATAGGGAAGCCTAGATTGTTACTTTGAAGTCACAGGAGAGCAAACATAAATGTTATTCTGTACTTTCGTTTTTATTTTTCGTTTGCTTTTACGTTAGTCATAAAGCATATTTATTGTCTTAGACCTGTAAATCTATGTAACAATATATTGAGACTTTTCAGAATACAATAGACAGCATTGTCCCATGATAAAAAAATAGGAAAGATTCATAACAAATGAGTTTAGGCTGCTCCCATTGTTCATTTTAACCTATATTACAGGATTGCTGTTTGGGGGGCAAATGTCAAATGAGAGTAGATCATTTTGCGCTGCTGAAAGGAAGATACAGGCTACTACTATAAGAAACAGCCAAATAAATATTGAGGAAGTTCCTACTGGTCTTTCCTCATTGACTAGTGGTTCTCAGCCTGGGGGTTGAGACCCCTTTGGGGGTTGAACAACCGTTTCACAGGGGTCGCTTAAGATCATGGGAAAAGACAAATTTCCCATGGTGTTAGGCGCTAAAGCCTCTATTCTGAAACATTGAAACATATTTTTACAATCCGACCAATCAGGCATTTACAGTGGGGGTGTCCCTCTGACCTTCCTGCCAATCAGCTTAAAGTTCTGTTGGGAGAACTGGGGCTAGAATTATGGTAGGAGGTCACCACAACATGAGGAATTGTATTAAGGGTTGAGAACTCTGTATTGATTCTGGACGTCTTTATTATAGGATGGTTATCATAGGGGAATGTCTTGCTTAAAGGTATGCCCATAGGCTTTGGAGTTGGCTTAATTCCTGATTGACTCTCATACCTGGTGAGTGCTGGTGAGACCACATTTGGAATACTGTGCTCAGTTCTGGAGACCTCACCTATAAAAAGATATTGACAAAATTAAACGGGTCCAAAGATGGGCTACAAGAATGGTGGTAGGTCTTAAGCATAAAACTTATCAGGAAAGACTTAATGAACTTAATGAATGTATAGTCTGGAGGACAGAAGGGAGAGGGGGTCATGATTGAAACATTTAAATATGTTAAAGGGTTGAATAAGGTTCAGGAGGGAAGTGTTTTTAATAGAAAAGTGAACACAAGAACAAGGGGGCACAATCTGAGGTTAATTGGGGGAAAGATCAGAAGCAAAGTGAGAAAATATTATTTTACTGAAAGAGTAGTAGATCCTTGGAACAAACTTCCAGCAGACGTGGTTGGTAAATCCACGGTAACTGAATTTAAACATGCCTGGGATAACCATATCTCCATCCTAAGATAAAATACAGGAAATAGTATAAGGGCAGACTAGATGGACCATGAGGTCTTTTTCTGTCGTCAGTCTTTTATGTTTCTATGTTTCTACCTTCATTATCTGAAATAATTTCCGTGATGTGTGGTGTAATGTTTGATTCTACTGCCAATCTTGAGGATAGACACTGAAGATTGTGCCGTGGAAGCCAGTTTCATTCTATACTCACACTTGCATATGGATTCAGCAGTGTGAATATTTTTCATCTTCTCAAACCTTTAAAGTGGTTGGACTATTTTAAATGCAATTAAATGACTTGATCCCAAAGTTGAGCTGCTAATTAGTTGAGAGCTTCTGTTGTAGTGGTGATGGAGAAATAGGATAAAAGAGGACAGAGAAAAAAAATCACAAAAGAGCAATTTTAAAGAAAAAGTAGCTGGATTCATTATATCGGGAGACTAACATAAAACAAAGTGTTTTAGAAGCAGGGACAGGTTTACCATATTCAGCATGGTATTCAGTAGAAGAATATCTGTAATTGGCAAAGAAGTAGCGGGAGCAGATGTTTTGTCATTTTCATTAATACTCCTGTGAAAAGAAATTTCTGCTAAGAAAGATGTGTTTCCAATTGTTCACTTAGTACGAGCAAGACTGAAATGAAAACAGAGTCAGACAAGATTATTTTGGCAAAATTGTTATTTTGTCCAAATGTTTTTCATCTCATGTTTGTGGTTTTGGCAACTTTGGTCTTTGAAGTGGAAAAGAGATGGATTTTGCTTTGTAGAATCTCAATAATGCATCATTTTCTACCCTTAGTTTGTCAAAATGAACACGAAGCTGTAGTCATCATCAATTCTACTGTTTACATTATGGTAATAAGATTGGAAGGTATACGGGGAAGGATTACAAAATAGGGATATGGAAAATGGGATATGGATTGCAATAACCCTACACAACAGATTCAAACTTAATATTAACCACTCCAAACTTGACTGTAAAATATACGACTTTAGTAATCGAGTTGTCGAAGCGTGGAACTCATGACCAGATTCTGTAGTGTCATCCCCTAACCCCCAACATTTTACCCTTAGACTTTTCACAGTTGACCTCTCCAGATTCCTAAAAGTTAGGAAGGGGCGTGCATAAGTGCACTAGTGTGCCTTCTGTCCCCTGTCCTATTGTCTCTCCTATATCTTTTCTTCAATTCCTATATCCTTTCTTCTATTCTTTCATTGATATATTTTATTCCTATATCTTCTCTTCTGTTCTTTCTCTGATATATTTTACTACGAGTATATCCTCTATAACCTTCATTGTGTATTGGACTGACTAACTAACTAACTAACTAACTAACTAACTAACTAACTAACTAACTAACTAACTAACTAACTACATACATACATACATACATACATACATACATACATACATACATACATACATACATGGGAAAATACATAGCCATATTCATTCTCGGCCAGTGATGGATAAACTTTTTTGGCTCGGGTGCCAAAAGGATATGTGCACATGCGAAAGCGTGCATGTGTGTGCCATTGTGGGTGTGTGCCTACACCCATAATGCAATGTCCTCCCTTGCACATCTGCACAATCCACGCATTGTCCCCCACAGGCCTCACTGAAGCCTCTGGTAGGCCCGTTAGGTCATTTTTTGCAATCCCCAGGGTTTAGGAGGCTTTCCTAAAACCTGGGGAGATCAAAAATGGCCGTAAAGAAGGCCAAAAATCAGCTGACCAGGGAGCACATGCACGCTGGAGCTGAGGTAGGGCAATGCCTCGCGTGCCCTCCAATATGGCTCCCGAGTCATAGGTTCGCCATCACAGGTCTAGGCGTATTTGTGTGGGGAACATACTGACTGAACTTGTTACTTGCTTTCCTTCTCACCCATGCTGATAAGGCACAAATAGAAGTTTCCATTTGTCCAGAACCTGGCAGAATGAAAAACATTCAATAGTTCAGTGTTTCCCAACCTTGGCAACTTGAAGATATCTGGACTTCAACTCCCAGAATTCCCCAGCCAGCGAATGCTGGCTGGGGAATTCTTGGAGTTGAATTCCAGATATCTTCAAGTTGTCAAGGTTGAGAAACACTGCAATAGTCGGATCTTCTGTTTGAATGAGGGCTGGGAAGGGGACACAGTTCACTTAATTTCCCATGCAGGTCTTTAATCATGGCTTTTGCCTCTCTTAGACCTATGCAAGAATCTTTGCAATAGAAAGTAAACAAGTTTACACCAACATCTGAAATTTAAAACGACAGTGTTCTGTTCGTTGGCAAAGTATAGCTTACTTTGACTAATCTTAAAAGCTTAGCAGAGTTAGACTTGGTTAATGTTTGGAAAAGAGATCACCAGGAAATCACAGGCTAGATGATCAGCCTAAAATAAATCTTCAAAAAAGCAGGGGCACTTTGCCAACTAAATCAGTTATCAGGGCCAGAACTGTTTGTTTGACACAGTGGAGGGGTCCTGCAGAGAAAACCCCAAATCCATATTGTTCCCAAATTCCCAAATCCTCAAGCAGATTTGTGGCCTGCTGAGGAACATGAGGCTTGTGCTCTATTCTGCTAATGAAATTTGTGCTGGGTCAATTAGCTTAAAGACTGCATTGTTATGATTTAACAAAAAATGAAACTTGCTTGTATTTAAATTAAATAATTCATTTTTCCCAAATATGCCTTTCTCAAGCCAATCTTCTTTCCTTCTTTCCTTCTTTTCTTCTTTCCTTCTTTTCTTCCTTCCTTCCTCCCTCCCTCCCTCCTTCCTTCCTTCCTTCTTCCCTCCCTCCTTACTTCCTTCCTTCTTCCCTTCCTTCTTCCCTCCCTCCCTCCTTCCTTCCTTCGTTCCTTCGTTCCTCCCTCCCTCCCTCCCTCCCTATCTCTATAGGTGTGTGACAAACCAATATAAATTAAAAACAGCAACAACTAACAATACATGATTAAAATACATAGTAGGGATTGCTACAGTAAGTCTATTGAAATACTGTAATCTTTCTTTTTACTAATATGTGTTAATAATCAGGTTTGTATTGTTATATTTAAAAAATCTTATAGTCCAGAGAAATAGGATTGCTGATTTTAATGCAAAATTATATATTTATTTTAGAATCTAAATGCAAAGAAACACTTCTCCATCTTTCAATGAGATTGGGTCTAGTTCAACTTTCGCAGTTCCTGTTATTCCAACCAGGTGGAACAGTTGCAGTAACTTTACTTAATGAAGAGGGATTGACACCATTGGACTTGGCTTTACAGAATGGACATTTCAGTCTTGTTGAAATGTTTTCCAAGTAAGTAGTATGGCTTAATATCAAAAAATGGGAAGAAAGAAATTCAATGACTACTTTTGTTTGGCTCTTACATTCCGTGAATTATTCTATTGCATATGTTTAAATGCAAATATTCTTTGCAATTGCTGCTTGGCCTTTAGTACCAAAAATTTCCTAGCAAGCAAGATTCTTGCTTAGAATTCTGGGAGATAAAGTCCATCTGAAAATTGTCAAGGATGGAAAACACTGCTCAATGGGAATAAAATATAATTTACTTGTTTATGTCTTGTTATAGATTCGAATCTCATATTTGGTTTACTTAAAGTTTTATGTGAACCTTATTCATACGATTTATGGGTAGATAATTCTGTAAATAATGAGTAAATAGAATAGAAAAAAATCCAGTTGCATCTAAAAACCGATTAGAAGGATAGATAACCAAAAACAGTCTAGGTGAGATATAAACAATAAAACAACTTCAGATAAAATTGTTTGATTGGCACCTCTGTTTATATATTTTTAGAGAATATCCAAAGTACAGTGACACCTTGTCTTACAAACTTAATTGGTTCCAGGATGAGGTTCTTAAGGTGAAAAGTTTGTAAGACGAAACAATGTTTCCCATAGGAATCAATGGAAAAGCGATTCATGCGTGCAAGCCCAAAATTCACCTCTTTTGCCAGCCGAAGCGCCCATTTTTGCACTGCTGGGATTCCCCTGAGGCTCCCCTCCATGGGAAACCCCACCTCTGGACTTCTGTGTTTTTGCGATGCTGCAGGGGAATTCCAGCATTGCAAAAACGAGCGCTTCGCTGGCAATGGAAGTCCGGAGGTGGGGTTTCCCAGCGAAGGGAGCCTCAGTGAAATTGCAGCATTGCAAAAATGCCGAAGTCCTCAAAACCCTACCTCTGGACCTTTGTGTTTTTGCGATGCTGTAATTTCACTGAGGCTCCCCTCGCTGGGAAACCCCACCTCCGGACTTCCGTTGCCAGCAAAGCGCACATTTTTGCGCTGATGGGATTCTCCTGCAACATCACAAAAACACGGAGGTCCGGAGGTGGGGTTTCCCACGGAGGGGAGCCTCGGGGGAATCCCAGCAGCGCAAAAACGGGCACTTCGCTGGCAACGGAAGTCCGGAGGCGGGGCATCCCAGCGGTGGCGGTGGGTTTGTAAGGTGAAAATAGTTTGTAAGAAGAGGCAAAAAAATCTTAAACCCCAGGTTTGTATCTCGAAAAGTTTGTATGACGAGGCGTTTGTAAGACGAGGTATCACTGTATTTAGAAAATATCCAAAATATTTTTCTCTCTAATCTGGACATGTGTTCACTGGATTTGTTAGTTGTATCTTTTGTTCTTTTTATGAACTAGTTTCTCAAAAGGTGCTAGTTTGTTAGAGGTTAGAATATATTCTTACAGCAAAACACCAGTCTTCTGCCACTTCCATTCCTCAACAACTTAGTTATTACAATTATTTTTCCTTCTCCTTACCTGACTTGCTTTTCAGTCACATATAGATTCCTCTCTGCCATGTACATACAATCACAATCCCACTCACAAAGCTGCAGTGAAATAGAACAGATTTTAAGCTGTTCAAGAGTTCATTTCCTGCTGAAGTTCTGAAGCAATATGTTGTTGCTGATTAGACAACTTGGCTGGCACCATCTATTGTACCCAGACTTGCCCTGGAGATCCACTCCACAATTGACTTAGCAACAGTCCAGTTGCCTGAACTTTGTTTTAAAGTTGCCATGAAAATTGTATGCAAACTGAAACAAGTAAGCAAGGAGATTTGTGATTTATTGTTAAGCATCCCTTTTGAGGATATTTGTTGGGGGTTTGGGGGTTTGTTGTGTACAGACAAGGCCACTGTATCACTGTATCAACTAGCAAATGCTCTGTCCTACACATTGGGAAGAAGAATCTGAACTCCAAAAACGAACTGAATAATCAAATTATCACAGATAATCCCCATTCGGTTAAAGACCTTGGTATGCTAATAACAAAAGATTTAAGTGCCAAAGCCCACTGCAGCAATATAGCCAAGAAGGCTTCAAGAGTTGTAAACCTAATCCTATGTAGCTTCTGCTCTGGCAATCTCACACTACTTACCAGAGCTTACAAACTTTTGCCAGACCCATCCTCGAATACAGCTCATCTGTTTGGAACCCGTATCGCATCTCAGACATTAACACCCTTGAAAATGTCCAAAGATACTTCACCAGAAGAGCCCTTCACTCCTCCACTCGAAATAGAATACCCTATGAGACTAGACTTTCAATCCTGGGCCTAGAAAGTTTAGAACTAAGACGCCTTAAACAAGATCTAAGTATTGCCCACAAGATCATATGCTGCAGCGTCCTGCCTGTCGGCGACTACTTCAGTTTCAACCACAACAACACAAGAGCACACAACAGATTTAAACTTAATATTAACCGCTCCAAACTTGACTGTAAAAAATATGACTTCAGTAACTGAGTTGTCGAAGCGTGGAACTCATTACCAGACTCCATAGTGTCATCCCCAAACCCCCAACACTTTGCCCTTAGATTATCTACGGTTGACCTATCCAGATTCCTAAGAGGTCAGTAAGGGGCGAGTACAAGTGCACTAGAGCAGTGGTCCCCAACGTTTTTTCCACCAGGGACCAGTTTCAGCAAGACAATTTTTCTATGGCCCGGTGGGGGCGGAAAGGGGTGTGGTTGGGGGCGGGATTAAGCATGGGGGTGCTGGTCCTCCCCGCCCCTCTTTCCCGCCATTGCCCTGTGGCCGGCAGAACCTGCGGCCCAAGCCCTCTTGCCCGGCAAGAGGTGAAGCGCTGGAGGGAGGGGGTCAGGCCGGCCCTCCTGCCTCCCCCCCAGCCAAAACCACAAAGGCGTGCCGCAGCAGAAGCCAAAAGAGGCTTGAACGTCCCGGTCCTTCCCGCCCCTCTGTCCCATCCATCACCCTGTGGCTGGCAGAACCTGCCTCCCAAGGCCTCTTGCCTGGCGGGAGGCGAAGCGCTGGAGGGAGGAGGCGGCGGCAGGAGGGCCGGCAGCTGCTGACTCTGCGGACCGGTGCAACATGCCCTGCGGCCCGGTACTGGTCTGCGGCCCGGTGGTTGGGGACCCCTGCACTAGAGTGCCTTCCGTCCCCTGTCCTATTGCTCTCCTCTATCTCCTATACCTTTCCTCTATTCCTATATCTCTTCTTCTATTCTTTCATTGATACGTTCTATTACTATACCTTCTTCTCTATTATTTCTTAGATATATTTTACTATGAGTATCTCCTCTATAACCTTCATCATGTATTTTACTATGTGTATATTGATATATACCCACTAAAACCCTCATTGTGTATTGGACAAAATAAATAAATAAATAAATAAATAAATAAATATGGGCAACAAATGAACAAAGAGGGTAGTTGGAGCCAGGATTCTGACAGTTGTCTTGTCCAATTCTCATTATCCAGTCATGATAGTATTAAATAGGAGAGAAAAAGAGCAAGAACCCCCCCCCCAGCTTAGTTACTCCCCCTCCTTCAAATTTACACTGCTGTTTTGTTTCTAGCTTTACACAATATTTGGTTTGTATGAATTTATGCATTCTTTGTTATCACTCTTATTATGAATGTCTTACTTTTTTGAGAACATTCAAACAATACAGCACTCTCTAGGGACTATTTTGTGTTATGGGATGCTTATGAGCTGGCATGCTGCTGGTTTGTCTACTGAATCGAGTTTGTGATTAAATAGTCTGCATTTTTTTAAAAAAAAGTCACAGAAAATAAAACCAGCTGTATTTTTTAAAATCAGAATTCTTGCAAGTTGGAATTGTTGATTCATGGGGAAAGTTCTTCAGGAAATTTTTTTTGGTTTAGCCTGAGCATTTCATAATATTTTTTCCATGAAATCTTTGGAATTAGATTGGAGTCTGAAATGAATGCAGTTTGCATAGGTTTGTGTTCCATGAATCATTGTCCTGGCACTCTAACTCTTATGTCATGAATGTGTTGTTTCAGGAGTCAGACCATCCATCCTTTTGAGATTTCTAAAGTAGAGGTTGATGAAAAAGCTGTCCTTCAATTTGCTCATTCATCAGGGACTTTGTTGCTGACATCTAATCACACAACAGACCTTTCGTTAGAATCTGATGTACAGCTCTATAGGAAATACTTCTGGGATAGAACCTTCACACAAAAGGTAAGTGTGAAGTTATAATATAGTCAAACATTATTTTGTATTCACAGAATACAAGAGAAATGCTGTTTATTCACGTTTTATAGAGTCATTGATCATTTTAAAAATGTCAACAGCTCTTGCTAATGGGAAAAAGGATGGGAAAAAGAATCCTGTAGTGCCTTAAATACAAACAATTTTATTGTAAAATCAGAATTGTGATCTAGATTCTAGAATTTAATTTAATCTTACATGGTTTAGTCAAAATGTAGTCTAGTCAAACGTTTATGTGAAGTCTGGTATCTAAATTTAATTACCCTGAAATGTCTAGAAAATGTGATGAAACCAAGCAAATCACCTTGGTTGCCAAACCAAGACTTGTAAGATTTCACATTTAAATTCAAATCTTCTAAGTTGAAAAAATTATTTAGCTTAAACAGTAAAATAACATGCTCAATAATATATAGAAAAATGATGAAAATAATGTACAAAAATGCATCATATTGGGAGAAGCCATTTGCAAAAGTGCATGATTACAAAAATGTTATATTAAGAAACATGCATAAAAATTCACTTGATTTTATGGAGCTACTTTTTATTTAAATTGAAAGTGATGTGGAAATTGTGAAAAGCCACATTCTAGTTAAATGCTGCATGTACTATATTTTACATTGTAAATAGGTATAAGTTGCATATATGTTTAAGTAAAGCAACCCTTATAGCTCTTATAGAGAACAATCACTTAAGTTTATGTACATTTGAAGAAAGAAATAAGCTATTTTATGTATGATTCAGCAATAAGGCCTTTGCAGTAGAAAATTAGAAGGAAATGTCTGAAGGAGTGCATAGTCCATAGAATAAACAGGATGTCCTGGGCAGACAAATAGTACAGAGGTTGAACAGAATTTGGAAGACAAATTATAAACAAATCTTAGTATAGCTGCAAAAGATTAGTGTAACCTGCTGAAAATTAAATTGTTCTTGGGGGTAAGGCTAATAAAGGCTAGAAAATTCAAGATGAATCATCACTTAAGAATGGGAACGACAGAAATGTAATAAACTTTGAACACAAATTACTTATGTAGGATATAATGTTATTCAGGACAATGCTGTTATAGACGACAAAGGCACTGAATAAAACTAATTAGAAATTATAAAAAGAAGATGAAGATTTTGTCCAGACTGTGCATGGGTGCCTTGAAATGGAGGATGAAATCAACAAGACATCCAGGAACAATCTCTTTTAGAAATACTTGATTTCTAGCGATTCTCATAGACTGAATAAATCCATACTCTACTTTTAACAAAGAGGTATAACTCATATACATCCTAAATTTGGAGATAGCAACCTGATGGAAAAATGTGAGATAATCTACTCCCTCTAGAAAATTGGGCACTACACTGCTGGATCCAGGGAGGGCCTTTGGAAGAAAAATGTGCAGCAGTTTTCTTAAGACTGTTAATTAATTAATTAATTAATTTGACTTCTGTTCTGCCGGTGTGTTTCAACCACACGTAATTACAGGGTAATTAGTCCAGGAAGACACACACCACACGATAAAAGGAAAACCCAAAAGTTTTTATAAACAGAAAAACAGAAACAGCTCCCTTTTTAAATGTCAAAGGGATTTTCTGGTACACACAAGGCACAGGTTAAATGCAATCCAATTGCTCACCCAATAACTGGGAAATTGAGTCCAATTCTAAAGTCCAGAGAGTGCACACATAATCTTGAACAGCACAAAAACCATGATCTTGATGAAACAATGAATCAGATAAACTGCCATGAGGCTAAAACACCAGGCTGCACTTTTATCTTTAGCACTAATTACAGTTGTTGTCTCCTATGCATCACTCTATGCATGCGTGGATGTGTAATTAATTCTTGTTCAGAATCCAGGGATGATACAGATGATTGATCTCCTTCTAGGCTGTCTGCCAAACTCCCCTCTTCCCTGTCACTCACGCTTCCTTGGTCAGAGGAGGCTTCCATCAGGAGCAAAACAAGGCCTGCGGCATGTGGATGTTTTCCCCACATCCACCTGCACATTCCTTGGGGCAGGAGCTGGGCCAGAGCTAACCACAACACCTTATATGCTGCCCAATTCCGTGGTGCTCCCGTTAACACCATCTCTTTCCTGAAGTAGGGTGTTGTTGGTATTCCCAACTATTGTCGTTGCATCCCTACTATCCCATATAATAACCAAGAGATAGAATCCCTCTAATTCCACAATAGTCATGTGCCTAGCTCACAAATGGCCGAGGGCAATAGCAGAAGACTATTCCTTGGAATCCAAAGGCAAAAGGAGTCTTTTTTGCAATAAAATCAAGGCCATTCCCTGCACCTGAGTTTGGGGAGCTGAAATCCAGCCATTGAAGGGAAGTATGGTGATTACCTTGATGAAGGAATCATTAAGAAAAAATGAACAACAACTCAATCCTGGAAAAGAAGAAGACAGTAGGAAAAAAACCCATCAAAATGTTGTCATCTTGATTCTGTTTGGTATATGAGGGATCAGACGAAAACTAGTAGGCTTTCAAGATTTTGTTATACCTGCAAGAATAAAGTAGCATTCCTAACCCAGCCTACCTTGAAGGGCTGAGAAGTGGACAAAGTCAGCAATAACACTGCTTTGCTGAGTCAGGTCTCAGTAAAATTCTGCCAGGTCCACCTCTTCATTCACTACCAGATTGCAGATGAGCATGCTGTTGTTATGGATAAACTTAGAATTTACCAGCAGAATGTGATAAGCACAATAACCAAAATCCAGCCATTATGTCTACTATACTAATACAGTGTTCCCTCACTTTTCGTGGGGGATGCGTTCCGAGACCGCCCGCAAAAGTTGAATTTCCGCGAAGTAGAGATGCGGAAGTAAATACACTAATTTTGGCTATGGACAGTATCACAAGCCTTCCCTTAACACTTTAAACCCCTAAATTGCGATTTCCCATTCCCTTAGCAACCATTTAGATTATTACTCACCATGTTTATTTATTAAAGTTTATTAAAAATTTTTTTATTAAAGGTGGATGAATGTTTGGCGATGACATATGACATCATCGGGCAGGAAAAGCCGTGGTATAGGGGGAAAAACCACGAAGTATTTTTTAATTAATATTTTTGAAAAAACGTGGTATAGACTTTTCGCGAAGTTCGAACCCACGAAAATCGAGGGAACACTGTAATCAGAAAAGTACCAACAAATCCAAGAACATGCCCATGAGTGAGTGAATGAAATTTTAGAAGTATCGACATTGAGGGGTGCAGAAATAAATCTGAGGATTGTATTGCTAAAATCTTCAAGACCCAGAATAACAATTAAAAGCTTTAAATTCTTCAGAAGCAGGAAATCGGCTGGGGAGGCAGTTGGGCTGTACAGAGGAGGAAGTTACAGTTGTGCCAGTAGGGAAGCTGAGGACTTTGCAGAGAACCTGAACTAATTCTTTGCTGCTGGATTAACCCAAGAAGGTCATAATTATGTGGGAAGAACTTGCTCTGCAGCTTTTCTTCGTACTGGCATAAACTAGTTTCTGGTGCTGATGTTGGCTTGGCAAGGAGAATCTTATGTGACCAGGGGCTTTCCATGATGCCAAGAAGAACCCGCCCAGCATCGCCCTCCTAGCAGCAAGAGCCACACCAGCAGCCAAAACCACTTGGAGCCTGAGAAGAGGGTTGACCCACATTGCTAATCCTCAGCACCTGCTCCTTCTACCTGTCTGACCTTCTTGGAGGAGAGCAAGCTACAGAATATCAGTTCTAGAAATCACACCTTGTTCCCTATCTCAGCGTATCTTTGTTCCTTAGAAAGAACCAACACTCACATGGGCTAGTTATTTACTGCTCGTGCAAGTATTGATTCCTTTTTTATTTGACAGTGTCCTTCCTGTACAACAGTAAACTTGAAACTTGATTTTTATTTATTAATCAAACTTGCTATGTTGTCAAATCATCATCAACTGGGTAACTACAATATCCAATAAAACAAAATTGCCATAATTCACAATAACAATATGTTAACAGATATATCCAGTACCCCGAATGCCCGTGAAAAGCATGGCAAATTTGTGCAGTTTTAGTCTTCACAGTCTCTGGAAGGCCTTCACTGAGGATGTCAACCTAGTTTTTGGAAGGAGGTTCTTCCAGAGTGTTTGATAGTTTTCTGGCTTCATTGTTCTCACTGTGTGAAAATGAAGCACCTTGAGCAGTTTCTCCTGAGAGGATCTCTTCAGATGAGTTGAGTCTAATTAGTACAAAGAATCCTGAAACATTTGCCAATTTTCTATCCATTTATATATCAAAACTACCACTTTACTAATAACAGATTACTTACGGGACCGCCTTCTGTTGTATGGGTCCCAGCGACCGGTTAGGTACCACAGAATCAGCCTTCCCTAGGTCCCGTCAACTAGCCAATGTCACTTGGCAGGACCTAGGGGAAGAGACTTCACTGTGGGGGCCCTGGCCCTTGGAATCAGCTCCCCCCAGAGATTTACACTGCCCCCACCCTCCTCGCCTTCCGTCTTAAGACTCATTTATGCCGCCAGGATTGGATTAATTAGATGTTAGTTCCCTGGCTGACTAATGTTATGTATGGTTGTTGTCTGAATGGGTGTGATTGGTTTTTAACATAATTGGGGATTTTAGATTAGTTTTTACCTAGTTTTAACTACGTATTTGGATTTAATGAATTGCTTGTAAGCTGCCCTGAGTCCTTGGAGAGGGGCTGCATATAAATCCAATAAATAAATCCAATAAACAAACAAGCAAACAAACAAAAAAGTACAAGTTCTGCAAGATAGGTGGACCAACTGTAGTCTTTAAATGATCTTCACTTCTACTTCAAATATAATTAATTGCAGAAATCTGACTATGTGATAATAAGGCCACAAATCACCAACTCACATTGTCTTTTGTTGTATCTATCTATATTTGGATAGGGTAGATCATGAAGAAGGTTCTTATCAGGCCTGGGGCTCCAAAGGAAACTAGAGACGATGCTTAGGTGGCTCCATTGCTGAGCTGCCTATTTATCTTCTCTCTTAATCTAGGATTTGCATCTCTGTTTTATAATGTTTATTATTAATATATTTTTATGGGTTTTTTAATATATGGTTTTCCCATTTGTTGTGCCTACCCAGTCACCTTCAGTGAGATGGGTGGCTATATAAATTTGATAGATAAATAAATAATAACAAAGAAACTTTTTTTCCCCAATTAAACATAGGCACTGACTCAACTTAGGTTGACTTAGCTTCAGACTCAACTTAGGTTGACTTAGCTTCAGACTCAACTTAGGTTGACTTAGCTTCAGACTCAACTTAGGTTGACTTAGCTTCAGACTCAACTTAGGTTGACTTAGCTTCAGACTCAACTTAGGTTGACTTAGCTTCAGACTCAACTTAGGTTGACTTAGCTTCAGACTCAACTTAGGTTGACTTAGCTTCAGACTCAACTTAGGTTGACTTAGCTTCAGACTCAACTTAGGTTGACTTAGCTTCAGACTCAACTTAGGTTGACTTAGCTTCAGACTCAACTTAGGTTGACTTAGCTTCAGACTCAACTTAGGTTGACTTAGCTTCAGACTCAACTTAGGTTGACTTAGCTTCAGACTCAACTTAGGTTGACTTAGCTTCAGACTCAACTTAGGTTGACTTAGCTTCAGGCTATGATCTAAATTAACTCTGACCTTATGTAGTATGTTGGAATAGTATTCCTTCCAGATATAGCCCAAATGTATTTGGACATCAACTCCCAACACTTTGTTGTAATTGATTGGCTTTGCTGGCTGTGCTGACTGCTGCAGCCTGAGAACATCTGGGCAGTAACAAATTGGGGCAGGTTACATTAGTCTACTTTGTGCATCCTATATGAAGAATATAAAATAATAATAATAACATAATTATCATAATAATTAAAACAATTTGTTATTTTTAATTTTTTTAAAAAGAATATTACTCCAAAGGAAGCTGAGACATTGAGAGGAATGCAGATGCCTTGCAACTCTATAACATCTAAAGAAGGTATTTTCATTCTCTATTGTATGGCATTGTTTACAATTCATTGTATTGCGTGTGTAAAATGCGTCAAAAGGTTTCCACCTTTCACTTGTATGCCAAGGCACAGTTTCTTTTTAACCCAACAACTGCAGAACTATGAGACAAAAGAAAGAGAACCTAAAGAGTCCGTAAGGAGTTGGACGGCTTAGAAATCCAACAAACAAATAAATATTATAATATATTTTAAATACAGCGGTGTCAAATATAATTCCAATTAAAAATAATACCTTCAGAAGAAATGTTTCTGAATTTTAGAGGCTGTAGTCAGAAAAATGTAGCAATAGTTTTATTTTCAATAGCAGGGTCCAAAATATGTTTGATTATGGGTTTGATGGGGCATAGTGCAAGTAAGCGACTGATTTTAAAATTATTGGGGGTTTAGATTAACAGTTTTTAAATTAATTGGATTACGATGTTGTACTGCTTTTATATGTTGTAAGCTGCCCCGAGTCCTCAGAGAGGGGTGGCATAAAAGTCCAATGAATAAATAAATAATAAAATAAATATTTGAGCTCTGTGTTCCCTACAAGGAACAAATGGGTATTTGCTCAATATGGTGGACACAAACTAGTGATGAACGCATGATGCTTGTGGATGTTGGACAGATTATCTCTCTGCCATGTCCCCTTCCTATCTAACAACTTGGTGCTCACAGTAGTGCTTGCAGAAAAATGATCTTCCATTACTTCCTATTTCAGCTTGCTTACAGAATTTGCTTTCAAAGCATTCTCGCTAGATAGGTGAGTCTTTGCACTGACGGAACTTAGCAGAGGCTTGAATTTTTAAACAGGGAACGTTTATTCTGGCATTTTCAGCACCACTCCAGTTTAGCTTAAATAGAACAATGAACAGATTTCTGAAAGCTCCTTTTATAGTGTGGCCGTCAGACAGCCAACCAATCACAATGCTTTCATTTCCCGCTCAAAAGGCTTCTTTTGCTTAGCCAATCAAGCTTCAGCATCAGCCTTCCTGGTGGGTCATAAATCGAGCATTTTGCGTTTTTGGTGGGGTTATAAATGGCGATTTAACAGTTGTGATGGACGCTGGAGTAAAGACACGGACTACAGAGCTGGAATTTAATGGGTCACTTTATTTATTAAATCAGGACCTGTAGAGGAGAAATGAATGGGGTGGAAATCAAGTCCAACATTTCTGGGCAACTATGGGTGAAGCTCCTTGCTGAACAAAGGAATGAAGCCTTGATCTTGACCTGGCTATGAACCTGGCCATGAACTTGGCCTTGGCCTTCCTTGCTCTTAGCCATGGCCAAGGCATGTGGGAAAGGCTCCACCCGGCATGTTGCCTGTAGGCTTGCACAGGTGAGCCCAAAGGGCAACCCCTCAATTCACCCTGGGTGGGTCGGCACTTAGAAACATAGAAACATAGAAACATAGAAGACTGGCGGCAGAAAAAGACCTCATGGTCCATCTAGTCTGCCCTTATACTATTTCCTGTATTTTATCTTACAATGGATATATGTTTATCCCAGGCATGTTTAAATTCAGTTACTGTGGATTTACCAACCACGTCTGCTGGAAGTTTGTTCCAAGGATCTACTACTTTTCAGTAAAATAATATTTTCTCATGTTGCCTTTGATCATTCCCCCAACTAACTTCAGATTGTGTCCCCTTGTTCTTGTGTTCACTTTCCTATTAAAAACACTTCCCTCCTGAACCTTATTTAACCCTTTAACATATTTAACTTGAGTTTGTGGAGAAAAAGCAGCCCTTTACCTTCCAAAAGGTGCTCCAAAGGAGATCATGCGGTTGCTGTTAGCCCCTTTTTCCGCCCCATACCGCCTTCCCCGCTGTAACCACTGTCCAGCCTCTAGTGGCTGGCCTTCATATTAAAGAGAATTGTGTTGAATTTTTCATAGATAATGTTCTGTCGGGCTCTCTGGTAGACTCCTCCCAAAAATTCACAAATTTCAGACACACACACATTTGAAAATTCAAAACAATGTTCTTTATAATGAAAATTCACTTAAACTAAGCCCTCTTTTGGTATAGCAAAGAGCACTGGTCTCCAAACAAACTGGTAATTTGTACAAGTCCCTTATCAGTTCTGTGATACTTAGCTTGCAGCTGTGAGTCAATTCACAGTCCTTCTTCTTTCACAAAGTGAAACACACTTTGCTCTGGTTTAGTTTCAAAGCGGGGAAAAATCAGCACACAAAAGGTCAGTCAGTAAAGCAGTCACGAAACACAACGATCAGATAATCCTCCACAATGGCCAAACCCACAGGCTGCTATTTATAGCAGCCTCACTAATTACCACAACCCCACCCAACCACAGGTGGCCTCATTTTCTTTGATAATAACCTCTCAGTTGTTGTTGCCTATGCATCGCTTTCCGCATGCGTGGCTGTATCATTAACTCTTGTTATGAATCCAAAGAGGAGCTAGATAATTGATCTCCTTCTGAGCTGTCTGCCACACTCTCCTCCTCCCTGTCATTCATGTCTTCTTGGTCAGAGGAGCCTTTATCATCAGATTCCACCGGTGGTGGTGGAGGAAACAGGCCTGCAGCATGTGGATGTCTCCCCCACATCCACAGTTCTTGGGGCAGGAGCTGGGCCAGAGCTAACCACAACAGATAAAATGTGGTGTCCTATTCTTACTTCAGTTACAAAGTTGTATGAGAAGGTTTTCATTGCACAATTCTCTACCCAGTGATCTAGTCTCCCCGATTGCCCACACTTTCAGTTAAATCCAGATGTAGCCTTTTCCAGATTGGAAAGTATAAGCACCCAGAGAAGCTTCATAGTGCTGGATTTAAATTTAAAAGCCAAAACAAAGCAAACTGCCCCCACAAAAAAACCCTGCTTTCCCAATAAATGACATCACTCCTCCTCCTCAAAGGCTGTTAAGGCTGCTTTTGATTACAGAAAATAAAAGTTTGCATATTTCTTCTAGACTGGAGCATCAGATGTAAATTATGAAACAAACAAGGCACAAAAATGTAATCTGAAATATTTGATCATGAAACAGTTGTGTTTCACAACTCATGTTTACTTGGAAGCAAATCTCACTGGGCTCACTGTATACATAATATGAAATGTTCTCATAAGAAAAACGATTAAAATGATTGATCAAGTATTGATATTCTAAGTGAGCTTTATGGTTTGATTTGTGGGACTGTAAAATATAATAATTCCTTTTTATGATTTGCATGTAGTACATACATCAGATATATTAGTTATGGTGTATCTATAAATCTATTTTAATTTAACTAATGTTTGTTAGTTAACTTCATAATTAAGTAAGTATCTTGTTTGTTAAGTGAGCATTTTAAGAGAGAAAATCATCAACAAATCATTAATCAATAATGATCTTATTTCAGAATTTAAAATTTGGAAAGACAGTTCAGAGAAGAGATTTGACCATTTTGGAAACTTCCAGATGTCAAGAGCTAATTTGTTTAGAAATTGTAATGTTGAAATTCAATTTATCTGAAAAACACTGGGTTAGGAGAGGACACATGAAACCATTTTCTGTACATTGTTTTAAAATTTCAATTGTGTTCACAGTTATTCTTTATTTCTATCTGTATAATTTTAATTGCTGCTTGTGAATCCTTATTATTCTTATAGTAGAGTATCCATAGAAGGATATCTGTAATTGACACCCAAAGGCATTGTTTGTCGCCTTTTTATTGTACAGGGTTCCCTCGATTTTCGCGGCTTCGAACTTCGCGAATAGCCTATACCACGGTTTTTCAAAAAATATTAATTAAAAAATAGTTCACGGGTTTTTTCTATACCACGGTTTTTCCTGCCCGATGGCATCATACATCATCGCCAAACTAATAATTTTTGCAAATAAATAACAAAAAAAATAATTATTGTTAATAAATAATTATGTTTATAAATATCAGGATCACTAAGTGTCTTATTCAATGGCGAGTACCAGTAATAATGATGAGTAAATGGTTGTTAAGGGAATGAGAAATGGTAATTTAGGGGTTTGAAGTGTTAAGGGATGGCTTGTGATACTGTCCATAACCAAAAATGGTGTATTTACTTCCGTATCTCTACTTCGCGGAAATTCGATTTTCGCGGGCGGTGTCGGAACGCATCCCCCGCGAAAATCGAGGGAACACTGTACTTTAAAAAAAATCTGTCTTGATCAATACGGCATTGTAACAACCAAGAGGTGCAATTGTGCCTCTTAATCTGTGAGGTAAGACCTTCTGTCTGATTTACATTCTTATATATTTCCAGCATAGAAAGGCTCATGTGATGTTTGAGAATTACTAAACTCAGTCTGACCATAGGAAAATCTAAGCAGAAGTGAACCGCTAGAGAAGGGTGGAGAGGTGGGCTTCTACTGATGCTCTCCGGTGCCCTGCTCTGATAGTGGCCCACCGATTGTGCAATTTAGGCACGACGGCTTTGGTACCATCTTTGCTGGTCCATTAATTGCTTATTAATACGATAGGCTGTCAATAGTCAGGCTCAATGTTCTGTCTGATCTTACTCTGTTTTGATTATACTAAGAACTTCATATTAAAAATAAAATGCTTTGGATTTAACTGCCCAAAGTCCAGAAATACAGAACTAAGAAAAAATAAACTTGTGTCAAATCTGAAAGGCAGTGAAAAGCTGTGCAACTATACTAGCTTCCAAATAGATATGATTTTAATGTATCCTTATTAAACAAATAAAGCTAAAATTATGAGATATAAAAAGTATTCATAGGATAAAGGGAAATAAGAAAAATATAAAAACATAATAATTACACACATGTAGATTCCAAATTAAATCCGTGTAGCCAGCCTAGCTAAAGTATTTACTTATTACTTGCTTATCTAAGGAAGAACACGTTCAAAATACATTGCAGAGAGATTAGTTGAAATAAATTATTACTTCACCTGCTGGGGATGCTGTTAGGCAAAGAATTTCTTTGTGGCTGCTACTTCTCTTCTCAGCACTACTTAGTTTTATGGAATACAGAGGATATGGAGGCTAGCATCTTTGAAGAGATTTGCTTTATCCATTCAAGTAAAACGTTTTAATCCCAGGTCTGGCCACTAAATCAGAAATCATCTAATATCTAAATTCATCTTCCTAAAACCCATGGTGGGATGATAAAGGCACAATCTCTCTTCTTTTAGGTGTGCCATTTCAAAAGAGATTGTTTGGAGAAACATGAATTGAATTTCATTTATCTTGGTGTTTCAGCAGAGGATCATTTTTATAGGGCACTGTTTTGCCACAGCAAAACTAGAGGTTTGTTCTATTGAGTCATAAGCACTTGAATATGGATTCAAATATGTTTTGGTCTGGACATGTCAGGGCGAAAGATATCTGGCCATGCCTTTTGTTCAAAGGAATGATCAAACAACAAGTAGGGAAGGAAATTTGAACCTATCAAAGGCATAAAAGGAAGTAGTAATGCTTAGAATCATTTTGTTGTTCTTGATTGAGTCATCACCTTAGCTTGAAGCACCTGCTGTAAGTGTAAATATTCAAGAACTACAAATTTTTTTTTTTAAACCGGTAGGAAAATTACGGATGTTCCATCCCAAAATCATGGTAGCTTAAATTGTTTGTTGTCTGAGGAAGTTGCCTGTTTCTACCTATATCATATCATGTATCCATAGAAGGATATCTGTAGTTGACACCCAATCAATCAGATCAGTCACCCAATCAATCAGATCAATCAGACAGATCTCTCTCTGGCAGTGAAAATTGAAGAAGAACAAATTTTTAAAAACCCTAATTTCTACTATTTTTATGACTTGCAAAATCATCTCCTCGAAGCAGCTGCTCCCTTCGATCTTACAGAAGGATCTTTCACAGAAACATAGAAACATAGAAGACTGACGGCAGAAAAAGACCTCATGGTCCATTTAGTCTGCCCTTATACTATTTCCTGTATTTTATCTTACAATGGATATATGTTTACCCCAGGCATGTTTAAATTCAGTTACTGTGGATTTACCAACCACGTCTGCTGGAAGTTTGTTCCAAGGATCTACTACTCTTTCAGTAAAATAATATTTTCTCATGTTGCTTTTGATCTTTCCCCCAACTAAGTTCAGATTGTGTCCCCTTGTTCTTGTGTTCACTTTCTTATTAAAAACACTTCCCTCCTGAACCTTATTTAACCCTTTAACATATTTAAATGTTTTGATCATGTCCCCCCTTTTCCTTCTGTCCTCCAGACTATACAGATTGAGTTCATTAAGTCTTTCCTGATATGTTTTATGCTTAAGACCTTCCACCATTTTTGTAGTCCGTCTTTGGACCCGTTCAATTTTGTCAATATCTTTTTGTAGGTGAGGTCTCCAGAACTGAACACAGTACTCCAAATGTGGTCTCTATATTCCTTGCTCTTAGTTCTGAGTATTTGGCTTTGATTATATTCATGCCGGGCCATCATGACTTCTCTAGGTTATAGAGAATTACAATCAATTATAAATCTCTTTACAACAGAATTTTGCTGTTTTTATGTTTGAGTTCTTAATAAACAAATGTCTAGTCTTTGACACCGGTTTTAGAAATGGCTGTTGACTGGCTAACAGCAGTGATCATTTCCTACTGGAAAGAACTTAATGTAGAAATAAAACAAATTGCCATAGTAAATGTTTAGTTTGCTATAAATTGAACAGGCTAGAGAATTACTGCACATGAAATGACATTACTATGTAGGCAGTACAGTATTTTGAAAATGGCTTCTACATTGTAGAAAATATTTTATACAGTATGCATTGGTTTTCAAGAAGGATTAAAAAAAAACCCAGATATAGTCCTTGATCCACCCACCAAAATTTTAATTTGCTTTCTTAATAAATCGAAGTTGTAGATGTTTACATTCTGTAATGTTTTGTAAACCTTTGTGCAAGATCTTTGTGTGAAAGGTGGATTTGCTTTCAAAGTAATTTGTAACAGAAACTTTCCCCTTCAGGTGGGGTCTGTGATTTGCAAAAGAATGCGTGATTCACTTATGCTTCCTCCTTCCTCCCTGCTTTTATGTAATATTTGAAACCCAACTTTGCAGTGTAAACTTGAAAAACAGATATGCATCCAGTGACCGAAAGTCGAAATAAAAATTGCCTAATGAAATAGAACTACTGTAAATGGAAAAACTATGGTCGCAGACTATGCATTTCTTTTTGGCACAAATATTATTTTAGCTTAACCATGTAGGATATAGAAAAAGTTGGAGTTCTGTAAAATGTGCACAGGAACAGAATATTCATGCTTCTCTTGCATAATATTGGCACTGTTTATGATCTGGGGAAAATAAATTAAAAATGGTCCTTATTCCAGACTTTTGAAAAGGAGCCAGGAAATAAAATAATAACACAAATGCAGTTGCTTCCTGTAGTCAAAAGAAAAGGAAGGGCAGTTTTTTACATTAAAAAATCCCATGAAATTGCTACTCTTGTTTACAAAGTCAAAATCTGAGATTTTGAGTTTGTAAACAAGAGTAGCAATTTCATATTCATGATCACTATAAATGATTATTCTGCTCAAGAAGTAGTAATAGATAAGAATAATTTGAGATGAGGTTTGCATTGCACAGCTTACTCCTTTAAGGTGGAAATCTTGTTTAAATTAACCATTAAAATAACACAACAAGCCACCTAGCATTTCAGCTAGTCATGCGACTTAGAAGTGGTGAATATAGTAAAGAAACATTGTTTGGTCTTTGTATATCCTCCTGTTTTCATCTTTCAGTGGGTGTATGGGAAGGGGAAAGGAAAAGAATTGCTTCCCACTGTTGGCAACAGGAAACTAATGAGAAACTACCTTTCTTTTGGCTGTGGCAAGGAGGGCGTTTGCCCAGGTTCGCCTGGTGCACCAGTTGCGGCCCTATTTGGACAGGGAGTCATTGCTCACAGTCGCTCATGCCCTCATCACCTCGAGGTTCGATTACTGCAATGTTCTCTACATGGGGCTACTTTCGAAAAGTGTTCGGAAACTTCAGATCGTGCAGAATGCGGCCGCGAGAGCTATCGTGGGGCTTCCCAGATTCGCCCATGTTTCTGCAACACTCCGTGGCCTGCACTGGCTGCCAATCAGTTTCCGGTCACAATTCAAAGTGTTGGTAATGATCTTTAAAGCCCTACATGGCATTGGACCAGAATACCTCCGGAACCGCCTTCTACCGCATGAATCCCAGCGACCGATAAGGTCCCACAGAGTTGGCCTTCTCCGGGTCCCACCGACCAAACAATGTCGTTTGGTGGGCCCCAGGGGAAGAGCCTTCTCTGAGGTGGCCCCGGCCCTCTGGAATCAACTCCCCCCGGAGATTAGAACAGCCCCCACCCTCCTTGTCTTTCGCAAATTACTCAAGACCCACCTATATCGCCAGGCATGGGGGAACTGAGACACTTCCCCCAGGCTTTTATATTTTATGTTTGGTACGTATGTGCTGTATGGTTTTAATTGCTGGGGTTTTATATATTTTTTTCTTTAATATTTGATTTGTATCACGGTTATATTGTTTTTATTGTTGTTGTGAGCCGCCCCGAGTCTTCAGAGAGGGTCGGCATACAAATCTAATAAATTATTATTATTATTATTATTTCTTTAAACAGATCTTATAGATGTTGCATCTGAGGAATCACCTCTTAAAAATGAAGATTTCACGGTACAGTCCAATCACCTTTTTATGAATTACTAAAATCTAATGAGACATTTATATTATCTCCCTATACTGCACACTTTGCTTTGAGAGAACAACACTAACCCAGCTGGGCTAATGACAGTTAAGTAATGCTTCCTTCTGATCTCTGTTTCAAGACCAATTAAAAAGTGTCTGAGATTTTACAAAAATGTAGTCTTTCTGTCTGCTAATAATACATTTAAAGAAAAAACAGCTTTGCTTCATATTTCAACCAGGAAAATTTTGACCAATCAGTTACAGTTAGAAATCTGTACAGCATCATCAGGGACAGACTCTAAGAATAGATGGCTTCTATGTCTGCAGCTGTTTTTTGTGGTCATTTCAATTTTCATGCTATTGCATAAAGCTAATGATGCTTTATTTATTTATTATTTTATTTATTTATTTTGTCCAATACACAATGAGAGTTTTAGTGTGTGTGTGTGTATATCTATGTATGTATATATATATATATGTATGTATGTATGTATGTATGTATGTATGTATGTGTATATATATATATATATATATATATATATATATATACACATACACACACACACACACATAGTAAAATACATGATGAAGGTTATAGAGGAGATACTCATAGTAAAATATATCTATGAAAGAATAGAAAAGAAGATATAGTAATAGAACATATCAATGAGAGAATAGAAGAAGAGATATAGGAATAGAAGAAAGGTATAGGAGATATAGGAGAGCAATAGGACGGGAGAGAAGGCACTCTAGTGCACTTGTACTCACCCCTTACTGACCTCTTAGCAATCTGGATAGGTCAACCATAGATAATCTAAGGGTAAAGTGTTGGGGGTTTGGTAATAAGTGTTAGATCTGTGGAAACCCGAAGAAACAAAATTGTTTTGGGATACTTGGGCATGTGACCTCCCTTATTTTTAACTGGTTTGCTGGTTTTAGTATAACCCATTGTGGGTTATACATTTTAATATAACCCATTGTGGAGTTTTACCTGGAGATATTCCTTTGGCAATGGCAAGACTTACATTTAAAATCTCCAGCATAGCAAAGCATTCTTTTTAAAAATCCTTTGAGTCATATAAATCCTTGCCTTGGATGGAGTTGTGGCTCATAAGGATTTAAAAGGACTCCAAATATCAGAGATCTTTGGCAGGGCATAATTGAGGTCTCCACCTATTTTCTGGCACGGAGATGGCACACTCCCAAGTCTTTGAATTATACAGGAAATAGAAGGTAAGCAGATGTTTTTGATACTTTATGACTGTATTGTCGGTTTCTTGATATTTCAAAGTTGCTGGAAATGTTTTTTTTATATGGTCCCTTTAAAAGCTGCGACAGCCAAAGAAGTTTTCTCCTCCTTCTTTTATAACAAGCTATCCTTGTTGTTGCCGAACTTACAAAATCAATTTATTGAATTTATACTACTTTCCTGAAGTACTGGATGTGTCCTTGACTGTTGACATTTTTATAAAAGCTCTGGTTTGTTATTTGAGACTATTGGACAAGAGCTTATAGTTAAAACAGATATTCTATTCTGAGTGGCTAATTTTGCTTGACAGTTTAGAAAAATTAATGTTACATTTTGAAATGAACCAGAGCAGCAAATGCGTTTGAAAAATCTATTGAGTACTGAAAATTTTCAACATGATTTATTATAGGTTATAGAACATAGTATTATTTTCATTTGTTTTGTAGTTTCACCAAGAACATATAATTCATCCACAGGAAAATGAAGATGAGAATGTATTGGATTTAGGTAAGAATTTTTTTTTCAGCTTTAAAATTCCATTTATTATCAGTTGTGAATGGAAATGACTATGATGGCCTGAAGTGATAGTTTGCAAACAATAGTGCTGAAACTTGTCTCCCCTCTGTCATCTCTTTGGTGCACAAGGATGTGTCAATTTGTCACACAGTGTCACAGACGTTGGGTAAGTCTTCACAAGTTGAAGCAATCAACTATTCATTTGCGGATAACTTTGGAAGAAACAGTGCAAATCATGTTTTTTGCATATCCTCTGAAGCAGTGCTGTGTAGTTGCATGTGGGTGGGTATAGTTATTTTGCCCTGTCTTTTCATTCTTTAAAAGTACAGTGTTCCCTCGATTTTTGCGGGGGATGCATTCCGAGACCGCCCACGAAAGTCGAACTTCCGCGAAGTAGAGATGCGGAAGTAAATACACCATTTTTGGCTATGGACAGTATCACAAGCCATCCCTTAACACTTTAAACCCCTAAATTACCATTTCCCATTCCCTTAACAACCATTTACTCACCATTATTACTGGTACTCACCATTGAATAAGACACTTAGTGATCCTGATATTTATAAACATAATTATTTATTAATAATAATTATTTTTTTTGTTATTTATTTGCAAAATTTATTAGTTTGGTGATGACATATGATGTCATCGGGTGGGAAAAACCGTGGTATAGAAAAAAACCCGCGAAGTATTTTTTAATTAATATTTTAAAAAAAACCATGGTATAGGCTATTCGCGAAGTTCGGACCCGC
This sequence comes from Erythrolamprus reginae, assembly GCF_031021105.1. Taxonomy (NCBI): domain Eukaryota; kingdom Metazoa; phylum Chordata; class Lepidosauria; order Squamata; family Dipsadidae; genus Erythrolamprus; species Erythrolamprus reginae. Next base: position 313,908,021 of record NC_091951.1, read on the forward strand.
GAAAACCGAAGGAACACTGTATACCTCTCCATCTTAACATCAAGATACCAAGATACCATTTTCCACTTCATTGCTTTGACGAGAGAGGCTTGCATTTGCCTGGAGAAAAAGCGGTTGATTTATTGTTGTTGTTTGTTGTTTAATTATTGACTTTATAGAGACCCATGGTCTCTTGATTGTGATTTCCAAGCAAAGTGAATGAGGAAACCAACAACTGTTAGAATTTCTAGGTGATATTACTTTCTGTGCTGATGTGAAATTTCAGGAGTTGAAATACCAGTGTATCTGAAAGTTGATATTAAATGCAGAATTGAGTATTGCAGTGGTTTTTACATATTTCTTTTGAACAATAAGCATATAAAGGTAATCCTTGAATTATGATCACAATTGAGTCAAAAATTTCCCTTCCAAAGCAAGACAGCGGTAAAGTGAATTTCACCCCAATTTATGATCTTTGTTGTCTTGAATATTAAATGAATCACTGTAGTTGAATCATGGTTGTTAAGTGAATTTGTCATGATCTATTGACTTTGCTGGTTAGAATAGAATAGAATAGAATTCTTTATTGGCCAAGTGTGATAAGGATAATTCAGAGGGTAATTCAGACTGCAGAAAAAACAATTACAGTGGTACCTCATCATACGAACTTAATTGGTTCCAGGAGGAGGTTCGTAAGGTGAAAAGTTCGTAAGATGAAATAATGTTTCCCATAGGAATCAATGTAAAAGCAAATAATGCGTGCAAATCCTTCAGGAAAATCCCAAACTTTAGACGGAGGCGAACAGAGGGCAGGGAGGAGCAGCTAAAGGGGGCGGGTGGAAGAAGCAAGGCTAGGCTAAAGGGTGAGTGGGAAGGAAGAAAGGCAAGGGGGGCGCCCCTTCCTTTTCTTTCTTAAAAAGATACCCTTTCAATTCCTTTGCAAGCACCTTGTTCTCGGCGAAATTTTCCTACTCCAAGCAGCCCCTCCCTCCTCCCGTTTCTTTCTTAAAAAGACACCCTTTCAATTCCTTTGCAAGCACCTTGTTCTTGGCAAAATTTTCCTACTCCAAACAGCCCCTCCCTCCCTTTTCTTTCTTAAAAAGACACCCTTTCAATTCCTTTGCAAGCACCTTGTTCTCGGTGAAATTTTCCTACTCCAAGCAGCCCCTCCCTCCTCCCTTTTCTTTCTTAAAAAGATACCCTTTCAGTTCCTTTGCAAGCACCTTGTTCTCGGCAAAATTTTCCTACTCCAAGCAGCCCCTCCCTTTTCTTTCTTCAAAAAAGGGGAAAAAAAGAAACCCCTTCATCCCAGCAGCAGCTGCTTGGGTTCGTAAGGTGAAAATAGTTCGGAAGAAGAGGCAAAAAAATCTTAAACACCGGGTTCGTATCTTGAAAAGTTCGTTAGAAGAGGCGTTCGTAAGATGAGGTACCACTGTACTGCCAACCTGCCTTCCATTGAGGACCTGTATATACTGCATGAGGGCTGGACATAAATTGTTTCAATTCCTCCCTCTCATACCCTGAAGATATTTCTCTGGCCTTGTGGCTAGCATGATGTTACGAACTATTGTTTCCTCTCTACCGAAATCATACCTATTTATCTACTCGTATTTGCATGCTTTTAACATGCTAGGTGGGTAGGAGCTAAGCAAAGATAAATGGTCATCCTTTTGGGCAGGGGTCCTCAAACTTGGCAACTTGAAGACTTGTAGACTTCAACTCCCAAAATTCTCCAGCCAGCTATGCTATGGCTGAATTCTCTATGGAGAATTCTGGGAGTTGAAGTCCACAAATCTTCAAATTGCCAAGTTTGAAGACTCTGCTTTTGGGTCTTGAACTCGGCCATTGGCTTTCCAATTGACAAGCCCAGGGTCTTAACCACTGAGCCATCACACCCTTCCAGTGAAGTGAAGAAGACTAAACAAAAATTAGAGAAGAAAATTAAGGAATAATAGCTGGAGTTGATAAAAAGGTAGTATGATATGGAAATAAATAAGAACTACCTCATCAATCCCTTTCCAAATAAGGAAAGGGATTGATGAGACAAATAAAATGGACAAAAGTGGGCTTCTCTGCCAGTGCAATAGCTTAGGTCAGTGATGGCGAACCTTTTTTTACTCAGGTGCCAAAACAGCGTGCATACGTGCTATCATGCATGCACAAGTGCCCACACCCATAATTCAATGTCTGGGGCGGGTGAAAACAGCTTCCCTCAACTCTCGGAGGCCCTCTGGAAGCTGGAAACAACCTGTTTCCCATCATGTGGTGGGCCCATTAGGCTTGTGTTTTGCCTTCCCCGGGCTCCAAAGACTTCCCTGGAGCTGGGGAGGGTAAAAACGACCCCCCACCCCCGAGGCTTTCTAGAAGCCAAAAACGCATTCCCAGAGCATCTGTGTGGGCCAAAAAACAGCTGGCCAGCACACACACATATATATTGCAGCTGAGCTAGAGCAATGGCTTGCGTGCCAGCAGATATGGTTCCATGTGCCACCTGTGGCACCTGTGCCATAGTTTCGCCATCACTGGCTTAGGTTATTGCATTGTGTCAGTTTCCCAGGCAGTGATGGGCTTTATCTTATGTTAGCTGGTTAAAAAATACTTTTCAGAAAGTAAATTAATTTCCAAACTGTAGGCAAATGTTTCTATTTCTCCATAGCCCAAGGGTGTCAAACTTGCGCCCCACCAACTGGATGTGCCACGCGCTGGCCACACCCATGCCTGGTTTAGCGAAGGGGATATAATCATGATAGGTCACATGATGCTGCTGTGATGCTAAGAGTTTTACACCCCTGCCTAAGTCTCTCTGTTAAAAACATTGTTTATAATGTTTATAGTGTCTGGAGGCTGTTGGGGCCTGGATGGGTGTCAACAGACTCAAACTCAACCCTGATAAGACGGAGTGGCTGTGGGTTTTGCCTCCCAAGGACAATTCCATCTGTCCGTCCATCACCCTGGGGGGGGGGAATTATTGATCCCCTCAGGAAGGGTCCGCAACTTGGGCGTCCTCCTTGATCCACAGCTCACATTAGAGAAACATCTTTCAGCTGTGGCAAGGGGGGCATTTGCCCAGATTCGCCTGGTGCACCAGTTGTGGCCCTATTTGGACTGGGAGTCACTGCTCACAGTCACTCATGCCCTCATCACCTCGAGGCTCAACTACTGTAACGCTCTCAACATGGGGTTTATTATTATTTGGATTTGTATTTATTTATTATTTGGATTTGTATGCCTTTGGGTTACCTTTGAAGAGTGTTCGGAAACTTCAGATCGTGCAGAATACAGCTGCGAGAGCAATCATGGGCTTTCCTAAATATGCCCATGTTACTCCAACATTCCGCAGTCTGCATTGGTTGCCGATCAGTTTCCAGTCACAATTCAAAGTGTTGGTCATCACCTATAAAGCCCTTCATGGCACCGGACCAGCGTATCTGCGAGACCGCCTTCTGCTGCACGAATCCCAGCGACCGGTTAGGTCCCACAGAGTTGGTCTCCTCCGGGTCCCGTCAATTAAACAATGTCATTTGGTGGGACCCAGAGGAAGAGCCTTCTCTGTGGCAGCTCCGACCCACTGGAATCAGCTCCCTCCAGAGATTAGAACTGCCCCCACCCTCCTTGCCTTTCGTAAACTCCTTAAAACCCACCTCGGTCGTCAAGCGTGGGGGAACTGAAACATCTCCCCCTGCCTATGTAGTTTTCTGTGTATAATATGACTGTATGTATATTTTTTATATATTGGGGTTTCTTGTTTTTTAGTATTTTTAAATGTATTATTGTATTTTAGAGTCTAACTATTAATATTGTTTTTATCATTGCTGTAAGCCGCCCCGAGTCTACGGAGAGGGGCGGCATACAAATCTAATAAATAATAATAATAATGTCTATTAACTTTTTACAGAATGATTATCCATATTTTTGTGAGGAAGGAAAGAGCTGTAGCTAAGTAGATGCTACGTGTAAATGACTGCCTTGCATGAAGAAGGTCCAGATAATATTGTTGTCATTTTTAGGGCTCTACTCCTTGGAGTATCTATTAGCCAATGTAGGTAGTCTTGGGTTAAATGGATCAGACTGTATAAAGGAGTCGTTCCCTAAGCTTCTATTCTAGATCATATTATCCTATCTATTCATGTTACATTTGAAAATATTGCTTGTCAAACATTTGCCATTCAACAGCAAAGGAACATACAGGAAAAATTGTCAGGTGTTTTGAAATGGTTCACCACACATTTTTTATTTGTAATTATATTTTATGTTGCTGCTTTATTACCCACATTTCAGAAGAACTCCCATACATTTAGTTTAATATTAAAATAAGCTGCAGATAAGAGATTTCACAAGTCACATTCTGCTGATGATTCTTCTGGCGACTCTGTGGACACAATCATAAATTTTCTTGACAATAATATGGAAATAGTTTCCTATTGTCTTCTGGGGAGTTTTTAAAATTTCCAGTTTAGTTTAGAGCCTGAGTTCTCTAATGACTTTCTATCTAAATACGAACCAGGCCTGAGATTGGTTAACTTTTTAGAAACTAGAAAAAGATAGTTGGGTGCTATTATTGTTAAGACACTTCACATTAAAATAGCAGCAACACTTTAAAAAGCTAAATATTTATTCCTATTTTAAAATATTCCTAAGTCCTGAATGTTTATGTTCTTTTATAACATTTTGTAGGTATCTTTTAATAGAAATACATTCCATTTCTAAAATTCAAAATTTATAATACCTAGTATTCTAATACAAAAAAATATGGAATGATAAAGGGTTGCGATTTTAAATAATAAGAGTCCGGATACAACACTTGAAACGTTGTTCATATGATTTGGCAGCCAATGTTTTTATTTTTGCTGAGTTCCTTGGCTTGTATTTCTGAGGAGGTGAGATATTCTACCGACCACAGCTTGCTCTTCAAGAGATAAAAAGCACGACGGCCAGATTGTTGGCATCACTCACAGTGTGACCAGGGTAGCCAAAGAAGATTTTAAGGAGTCTGCTTTTCGGGTGGGTTTTAGATTCTTCAGTAATTCCCATTTAATTGCTCATCACTTTCAGGCATTGGAGAGAGTGATCTGTTGCATTGTGAGAACCACTTAGGTTATACTGGAGTCTGCAAACTTTGCTTTCAGTATCCTCATTCTTTAAAGTCAGTTTCTTAGTAGGATTATAAAGGATTTTAGTTAATCTCCCCTCTCTCCGGAAAGTAGGTATGACAATAGAAAAGGGATTTGGAATAAACATTTGCATGCTATTCTTTAGGGTGCCTTCTCCAATCAGGCATCTTCCATACTACATATTGGTCTACAATCCTATCATAACAAAGGAGGCTTATGGGAATTGGAGTCCAACATACTTGGATGATTTTGAATGAGGCAGTTTTTGGATATATGCCAAGCTAGGAAAATTAAACTCTACATCTTAGTCTTATTAATTGGATTTTTTTTAAACTGAAAAAATATTTAAAAAATACATAACCAATAAAACTAGGTAATATTATTATGCTATATTATGTAAACTTCCAAATGAAAGCACTATAGTTTATCATTATGGTAATAAACTACAGAATATCTTTACGACTTTAAGACGTAGCTTGGAGTTTGAGTTTCAACATTTTGCTTCCATTTTTATTAGACATTGTTCAACATCACCTTTGCATTCAGTTTAATTATGCTTGGTTTTAACAAAGATTCCCGTACTTGAAACAAGTGAGCTCCCTAATCATAGTTTAGAATGTGACTAGTTTTAATTAACCATAAGTAAGAGCAAGCATGGTTAGCCTTCTGATACAAAACCTTTTGTATTAAAGTGATTTTGACAGTAAAAATTCCCAGTGGCCTCAAAACTAGTTACAGGGGTTTTGTCTGTACAGTATAGCCTTAGAGTATTTCTGCAACATCTGTTTATACCTCCTGAAAATAGCTGTATCTTGCCCTCTGCTCTGTATTTTTTCTATTATTCCATTCCCCATTTACATATATTAACATTTTAAATAAGATTTATGTATTTGTTATATAGGTTCCTGAACTACAGTAATATAAATAGTGTGTGCTTTGAATATCAGGTGGAACTGACAGAAAGTGTTAAATAAAGAATTATTAGTTACCAAACTGTGGAGCACTATGACTGCGGTACTTTGAGAATCAAGTCATGACATGTTAGTGTTTTCAAAGCGATAAAAGCTGCTTTGTATTTTAAAATGTAAAATTTTATTCCTAATATAATAAAGCAAGATTTGTAGATAATCAAATCAGGAAATTGGGTTATGTTTTAGATGAGAAAGGATGATAAGAGAATTGTTTAACTGTCTGAACTTATTTCAAGAAAAATTATCAAGAAGGCAATTTATTTTCCTAACTTCCTTTAAAAAAGAAAGGAGATCAAACATAGATAAAACTCTACTTACAGTTTGTATAGTATGGATTCCATAACTCTATGCTTGCTTCCATCTCTTAAAACATCTCTTTTTCCAAATACTTATTTGGCTTCTTTTTTCAATATGCTGAGCTTTCAAAAGTTTGTTCTTCTCTTGCGTGAGCATATGAAAATACTTTGCTTGAGACTGTGTGCAAAATAAACTCTCGCATTTTCCAGGAATATGAATTTGCATGATCTTGCAAATAATGGAAACACTACTTTTTCCTTTTCGGTGTCCCTTGCATTTTCAGGGTAGCACTGTTTGCTTTGATGCATGAATTATTGCTTGTCCTTCAAATCATAATTGGAAGCAATTGCTTTGAAGTGGGCTCCCACTTGTAGACCTATTTGGTAACATTAACCAAAATTTGCTGACCTCGACACCACAGCAAGTTTAAGAACTAAGCTACAGTCAAAAAGTGAAACAATATTATGAAAATATTTGGACAAGATACCATGGCTTATCACAAATCCATCTAGAGATTCCCTCACCCATCTTTCTTCTGTCCAAATGTATAAATCAGAGAGGGAATATCTGATTTTTTCAACCTTTTGGGGATTTGTTCCTGTGTACAATGTGACAATCTCAAAACGAATGATTTACTGCAGTTCACGTGCAAGCTGCCTGTGGGCATAATTTTAGCTACCATAAGATATGTTATTCAAGCATACCATAGTTGGTAAGTAAAGATTAAAGTTTGGTGAGATTGTGATTAATTATTAATTTCTAGAGTTTGGTTGTTTGTTCAAATTGAGCTTGCTGGTGGGCAGAGAAAAAAATATAAGATATATTTTTGCCTTTTCTAGAAAAGTTATTCTTGTTATTAGCTTAACACGAAACGCTTTTGTACCATTTTAATCAATAACGAATATTTCCTAGAATAAATCTTTTTAGGCAAGATACTACTCTTCAAAATTCAGGAATTCATATACATATTGAATACTCAAAGTTCCTTTTTTTTGGTGAAGCTTTCACCTTCTCTATTGCAGCAAATGTTTCACGAGGCGAGGGTTAATTTTTTGAACTGAGCAATCTATCCCATGATATAGCCATTCCCTATGATCAGTTTCTAGGCAACTTGGGATGCTTCTTTTTCTCTTTAGGCTTGGCGTGAGAAATGAAGCAAGAGTTGCTAGTTGGAAGACTGTTTTGGTTGCTTGGCTATTCAACAAACCTTCCCTATCTTCCCATGCTTTTTTTTTTTTTGATCTGCAAAGTTTGTAGAATACCATTGATGTGATTTTTTTTAAAAAAACCCAAACAATTGGACCTTTCTTTTCCAGGTAGAGATGGGCTATGTTTTGAAATTGTTCAGTTTCTTCTGTTTTGATAGACACTATTTGGCTAGAATTGTCCCTAGCTGTTCCCTTTTCCCTATAATGCAGGTTTCTATTACCAACAACACCGTCTAGCTGCATAGCCTCTCATTGGAAACTTTTCTGATTGCCTTTGATTCCCCCCCCCCCCCAAGCATTTCAAAGGGCTTTTCTAATGACACTTGCCTTCGTGTTATGTCTCCAAAATATATGTCTTGTATTCATTAGTATCACTGCTATTGAGCACCCTGCTTTTTACTTTGTCCAGTATTAAATAATACGAGTTATTCAGTCCAAAGGATTGTCAACATTTATCCAGTGCCACAATTCCAAGGCACTGTTTATTTTCTTCATTCACTCTTTGAGCTTTCACAGCCATATATTTCATTTGAGAGAGCTGTAGTCCTGACAATATATAACTCTGTTGGCAGCATTAGCTCTCTGCACCCTACTAGGCTTGTCATGCTCTTTTTCCCAAGAAGCAAATGTCTCTTAGCTCATAGTTACAGTTTCTAATGCTGTGAACACTGAGCCGTGTAGATAAAGGTGTTCCTTCATGCTCCATACGTCAAATTGTTCTGCACATGGTTGTCATGGTTACAAGCGGTGTGCCACAAGGGTCTGTTTTGGGTCATATTCTTTTTAATATCTTTGTGAGTGACATAGGGGAAGGTTTGGTAGGGAAAAAGTTTGCCTATTTGCCAATGACTCTAAAGTGTGCAATAGGGTTGATACTCCTGGAGGCGTCTGTAATATGGCAAATGATTTAGCTTTACTAGATAAGTGGTCAAAGCAATGGAAACTGCAGTTTAATGTTTCCAAATTTAAAATAATGCCCTTGGGCCAAAGGAATCCTCAATCTGATTATTGTATTGGCAGTTCTGTGCTTGCAAAAACTTCAGAAGAGAAGGATTTAGCGGTAGTGATTTCTGACAGTCTCAAAATGGGTGAACAGTGCAATCAGACAGTAGGGAAAGCAAGTAGAATGCTTGGCTGCATAGCTAGAGGTATAACAAGCAGGAAGAGGGAGACAGTGATCCCGCTGTATAGCGCGCTGGTGAAACCACATTTGGAATACTGTGTTCAGTTCTGGAGACCTCACCTACAAAAAGATATTGATAAAATTGAACGGGTCCAAAGACAGGCTACAAAAATGGTGGAAGGTCTTAAGCATAAAACTTATCAGGAAAGACTTAATGGACTCAATCTGTATAGTCTGGAGGACAGAAGGGAAAGGGGGGACATGATCGAAACATTTAAACATGTTAAAGGGTTAAATAAGGTTCAGGAAGGAAGTGTTTTCAATAGAAAAGTGAACACAAGAACAAAGGGGCACAATCTGAGGTTAGTTGGAGGAAAGATTAGAAGTAATGTGAGAAAATTTTACTGAAAGAGTAGTAAATGCTTGGAACAAACTTCCAGCAGACGTGGTTGGTAAATCCACAGTAACTGAATTTAAACATGCCTGGGATAAACATATATCCATCCTAAGATAAAATACAAGAAATAGTATAAGGGCAGACTAGATGCAGGTCTTTTTCTGCCGTCAATCGTTTAAGTTTCTATGTTTCTATGTCATTGCTCGTAGACACAAACATATGAGCTTATTCTCTCTTTTGAACACTGAGTAGCAGGCCAGCTTTGCACTCTCATCTTTTACTTTCAACATAGGCATCCTTCAAGTGTCCCTTGCTTCCAGCCATCAAACATCAAGGCTGTTAATTTTTCTCCTGGCAGTTTTAGTTCCAGTGTCTACTTCTGCTAGTGTAACATTTTCCACAATAAAGTCTTTGTAATAATGTATAACTTGGCTCATTCTGTTTCCTATTTTGAATTATTTGATCACTCCGTATTCTATTATGGTTGTTGCTGCCAGTTCACCACACACATTCTTCCATAGAGAGGTGAGATGACCTGGTACAATTGATTTTTTTAACAGCAGTCTAGAGTTTATGATCTGAATGAAGTTTTAAAAGGCAAACTGTAGTTCATAGTATTTTTTTATAAGCATTAAAAGTCTTTTTATCAGGGTAATTTTTTTTTGACAACTCTTGCTTTTTCCATTATCCACCAAGTGTTAATAAAATGACCTGGGGCATTCCTGCCTCTTTTGAATCCAACTTATATGTCTGGTTGTTCTCATTCCATGTTGTTGAAATCTGGATTACAAAATCTTATTCATAATCTTACTAGCACATGCAAGAGGCACAATTTCAACAGTTGAAGCATTTTTATCAGTTCCCTTTTTTTATCCTGTCAGTGATCCCAAGATGCATACATTCTTCAAGATAATAAATAACAGCCATAATAAAAATAAGAGTGGCCCATGAAATTAAAGCAGAATCCCCCTAACATATTATGTCAGACAGATGGGTTTTTTTTTAAAAAAAATATAAATTTGAATTTGCCCCTAAAACTTGGACCCTAGACCAGTGATGGTGAACCTTTTTTTCCCTTGGATGCCGAAAGAACATTGTGCATGCGTGAGTGCCCACAGCCATAATTCAATGCCTGGGGTGTGTGAAAACAACTTCACCTGCTCCCCAAAGGCCCTCTGGAGGCCAGAAATGGCCTGTTTACCAACTTCTGGCGGACCCAGTAGGCTCATGTTTTGCTCTCCCAAGGCTCCAAAGGCTTCCCTGGAGCTGGGGGAGGGTAAAAATGCCCTCCCATCCCCCAGAAGCTCTCTGGAAGCCAAAAATACCCTCCCAGAGCCTCTGTGCAAGCCAGATTAGGCTGATTAGGTCCCACAGAGTTGGCCTTCTACGGTCCCATCGACTAACAATGCTGTCTGGCGGAGCCCAGGGGAAGAGCCTTCTCTGTGGCGGCCCTGGCCCTCTGGAATCAACTCCCCCCAGAGATTGAAACTGCCCCTACCCTCCTCGCCTTCCGCAAAATGCTAAAGACCCATCTCTGCCACCAGGCGTGGGGAGATTAACCTCCCCCCCTTTTCTCTGACCTCTATATTGATCAGCTGAACTGAGTGTGTATGACTGTGTAGTTAATGGGTTTTTTTATGCATGTATTTTAATTTAGTTTAAATTTTAACGTTAGATTTGTATTCTATTGTATTATTGTCTTGTTGTGAGCCGCCTCGAGTCTTTGGAGAGGGGCAGCATACAAATCTAACAAATTCAATTCAATTCAATTAAAAAATCAGCTGGCCAGCACACACATGCACGTTGGAGCTGGGCAACAACTCATGTGCCAGCATATATGGCTCTGCATGCCACCTGTGGCATCCATGCCATAGGTTCGCCATCACCCTATGTGCCTCCTGCTTCCTCTTACTTCCTCTGGGTTCAGTGGTCCCATCTGTTCAATTCTGCCTAAATATGTGCTAAGATAGAGATAAACGGGTATGGTAACAATGGGACAAATGTTGTAAAATATGAGAAATCTAAAATGCTTTTAATGAACTGAAATAAATACCAATGGGAATTATTATTCATACAGTAGTAATTGGGGATCTATCATGTCTTTGCTTTCTGTAGTTATGGGCCAGAAATATCTAGTACAATAATTGTATTTGTTCAGAGGCTGTTCAAATAGGATTTTTTCTTTAAAAAAAGGATAGTCATTGTGCAGTTTTGCTAAGATTTTTAGTTTATTTATTTTTTAAAATAATTTTTTTACCTTTTACCTTACCACTTTTACCTTTAATAAACATACACAAACAAAATTACAAAGCAAAGTAAAAAAAATCAAATTAAAATTAACATCTTAAAATCACAAGCAGAGGATTTTTATGTGCCTGGAGAAAATCTTATGTGGCTGAAGAATCTGTCTTTAAATGGTATAAATCAAGTTTGATTTGGAAAATTGGGAATCTTATTGAAAATTAGATCAGCCCATGAAGAGGAGAAATATTTCATATATTCAGGCTTTATAAATACTAGTGCCTAGGAACAAATTATATCAGTGCAGCAGCACTGCAGTGCCCAGCATGTATCTGGGAGAAGTTTAGGGGTCTAATCTGGATCAGCTGTGCTTTCCGAACACTTTTCAAAACTATGCCAGTAGAAGGCAGTAGTAAATAGCCAGTGCTCTCAAAAAGCAAGCAAAATTCAGATAGCTGTTATGAGATATACGTACATAGGTAAATATTACAAATGTGACATGCCGGTAGATCCCTTATGCAACTGTGCGCTTAATGAAAATATTACATAAGCTGAATGGAATGTGTAAATGCTTGTTTAAAAATGCTGACTAGGTAACTGGAGATTCTTAAGCTTGACTTTATTTCATAGAAGGAGGCTGACAATCACAGGTAAAATATGGAAAATAATCTGACACAAAGCTTTGTTGTAACATAACATCATCTACAGGTATATGTATGACATTATAGTTGACTAAAAGAGTGTTTTTATTATATTCTGTATTTTTCGGAGTATAAGACACACCGGAATATAAGACACACCTTAGTTTTTGGGGAGGAAAATAGGGAAAGGCCTCTGCTTACCAGGTATTCATCTGGCTAGTGTCCTTAGTCTTGTTTATTTATTTTATTTCAGTGAAAACCTGGATTTTCACCCAGGCTCTATGACCAGGATGTTCATGGAGCTGGAATGGGCTGAGTTAATGACATTTTTACCTCAACATTGTTTATTGCTGTAAATGGTCTTGTGAGTTTACAGTTAGTTCTCAACTTACAACTACAATTGAGCCCAAAATTTGTTACTAAACTACATAATTAAGTGAATTTTGCCCCTTTTACAGCCTTTTTTGTCTCAATTGTTAAGTGAACCACGGCAGTTGTTAAGTTAGTAACACAGTTGTTAAGTGAATCTGGCTTCACCATTTACTTTGCTTGTCAGAAGGGGCGTGCATAAGTGCACCAGTGTGCCCTCCGTCCCCTGTCCAATTGTCTCTCCTTATATCATTTATCTTTTCTTCCTTTCAAATATGTTCACCTATACTTTTATATCTTTTCTTCTATTCTTTTCTTTATTTATATTATTACATATCTATTCTCTTCAATGTGTATTATGTATTGGACAAAATAAATAAATAAAAAAAATAAATAAATAAAAGGTCCCCAAAAGGTGATTATACTACTCTGGGACCAGAGGTGGGCAGCAGCTGGTGCCCTCATTGTCCTGGTAGGAAATTCCAGTATGTGTGCACAGCTGCGTGCACCCAATATGCTCCTGCACAAGATTTGGCTTTTGTGCATGCGCAGAAAGCGAAATCTCATGTGAGGATGCGCATGAGAGCGAGATTTTGGCGATTTTTGCCAATTTTTTTCTTTGCGCGGAAGCAAAAATACCGGTGAAAATCGCCAAAATCTTGCACGCATGCTCTCACACAAGATTTCACTTGCTATGCAATGCACAGAACCTAAATCTTGTGCAAACGGGTGCACACACTCTGAATGGGCACGCCTGCGCAGGCCTCGCACGGTGCTCCGATAGAAGCTAAGATGAGCGGCCCTTTACTGCCTGGGACCCTGCAACCGTCATAAATACGAGTCAGTTGTTAAGCATCTAAATTGTGATCATGTGACCATGGGAAGGGTCCAGTGGTCATAAGTGTGAAAAACCAGTCACTTTTTCTGTGCTGTTGTAGCTTGGAAGTGACTGTTACAACAGCAACATTTACAGTTAACAACATTTAGAACAGTCACTAAACGAACAGTTATAAGTTGTGGACTACATGTATTACATTTTTATTTCATCTTCTACCAAATTTCCTTTAAATAAGTTTATTAAATAAGTTAATAAGTTAATAAGTTGAACAAGAAGTTATATTCTAATAACTAATGTTTTCATGCTCTATACCTTGATTCTGTCTTCACACTCCCCTAAGATTACTGGTCCTATAATTGTCAAGTTCATATTTAAATTCAAATCATAGAGTCAGCTTGCTTGCTTCTCATAAGAGTTAAATTTATTTTCATTTACTTGGGAAAATCAGGCAAATATATATTGTATGCTGACCTCTGTCATATTCATCCACAGCAATAATTAAAACAATTATGAAGATCTTGAAGTACTAGAATCATGCAGAAACCTAGACTATCATGCTATTTCATACACATTATTTATGACATTCACCTCTCAGGGAGATGGGCAACATATCAATTCAATAAATAAATAATAAATATCTCTGTAGACTTGCAGCCTACAGAGATATAAATTAAACTGGCCAGAAGTGGTTGTTAGTAATAATGAATATGGAATGTGCGGTGACACTAACTAGATTAGAATGATGCATAAAGCTATGTTGGGCAAAATAATCAGCATTGTTGAGTTGAGTTTATATAATTTGTTAAATACATAAACTCCAGCTTAATGAACTCTGTAGTTACAGGCCAAAGATGGCCACAGTTGTTATTGTAACAATGCCAGATGGGACTAGATTGCCATTCTTTTGTGAACCCTACAAAATTCCCATTGCACTTGTTAAATATAAGAGAGAGGGAAGCTCCCATTGGGGTCTGTTCAACAATCTCAAGGGAATTATAATCTTATTCGCACATACTGGTATTAGTTATGATGATTACATATTAACTTGATAGATGGATAATATGCTTTTCTAGCACAGTTGCTGGACATCATGGATAGGAACACTTCATCAAATATATGTGTGGTTTCTATATTTGTCCCAATTTCTTAGTTCCTGTGGTTATTTAGAATCAGAATGGTAAATCAGATAGGACTTTATTCTTATTTAGCACATTTAGAAAGATTAGAATTAGATTTAATAGATCAATATGACTCCAATAAAATCTTTATATGTAAAATAAAAAGAACTAACAGAAAAAATAGTTCGGCACATATCTATTCTTTTTTTTAAAAAAAATTGAAATATGAATTTTAAATAAATTTAATTGGCCCTATTTTTACACACATTAGTTTGAAGAATTTAATCTGCATTTTTTTTTTTGGCAAGACTATTACTAATCTGTAACTGAGTGTGGGGGTTGGCTAACCATCTAATTTATCAAGAAGCCCAGGAAATCATTTGATCCATTATGGATCTGTGTATCTCACTGGTTGGAAATACGACTAAGGATTCTACTGTTTCTTAAATTGATCAATTTGTATACACTTTCCTCATTGAGTAAAGTGCAAAAAACAATGTATGTGAGATGTTTTGTAATGAATTTTGGCTAAAAACTAGTACCGTGTTTCCCCCAAAATAAGACACTGTCTTATATTAATTTTTGCTCCAAAAGTTGTTCTACGCCTTATTTTGGGGGGGGGAGGGGTGCCTTATATTTCTCAAATAAGACAAATTCACAGGCAGAAAAGCTGACACCTTCAAAGAAAGTGTACCGTACGGTACACTGATTACGGTACGGTACCTGTCAGTATGGCACCCACACACACAAACGATGGCACTTATATGGTACAACAGTATACTCCCGCTATTGCAGCTTCCGGTCACCAGAGGAACTACAGTCTACGCACTGTAGTGGAGACTGTAATGGCGGTGAGACAGCAGCAGACTGTGTCTGCTGTACTGGACGGTACAAAGCGATGGAAGGGGCCAGCAGGGGATGCCACATTATTACAGTACCGCTATGAACAGCTTTGAATGGTACCGTATGTTTTTCCGTCGTATCATATGTAAACTTGACTATGCCTTATTTTCGGGGGGTGCCTTATATTAGCAAATTCTGCGAAACCTCTGACATGCCTTACTTTCGGGGAACGTCTTATTTTTGGGGAAACAGGGTAATCACAAATAGATTAGTTTTGGGTTTACAAATGAAACCTTTAAACAAGGAAACGAACTGTAGTTTACGTAGTGTAATGATTCCTGCGGGAGTGCTTTGGGATTGGGCGGCATAGAAGTCGAATAAATAAGTAAATAAATAAATAAATGATGGGAAAAGGATATTGAGGGGTTTTTTTGAATGCTGATCGCCATTGGGTTGTTCAGGGAGATTGTATAAGAATGAGAGACTTGTAAATTAATCACTAGTTCTATTGTACATCCAAAGAACAGCAAGATAATCTGTAAAGGTGCCAACCTTACAAATATCTTTATAGTAGCTTCAGACATAACGACCGTGAAAAAAGTGTTTTTAGAAGTAACAAGTCCAAAAGGATCATAGTGGTGGAAAGAGTATGCTTCCTTTTAAAAAGTTAATGGACAAAGTATTCTTGTCTGCCAAAGTTATAAATTATGAAGGAAATCCTGAAACAAAGGAATTCAGGAATGTGATCAGTCACCAATTATTGGTTTGAATATTTCTTCAGAATTTCATCTTTTAGGTGGCTTGTGTTTTAAAATAATATAAGAGGATTAAATATTTTAACTTTGTAAAGGAAATAATTGCCCTAATTTTCTATATCATTCCGAGACAATGCAAGAGTTCTTTTCCTTCTTGTTTGAACCCTGATTATTCTTTACTGAGGTCTGGAAAATGAAAAGGCAGGTTAATGATTAATTGGCACGCTGTGACCTTTCCAGTGACTGTAGACTAGGATACAGCAGCCTCACTCCTGGGTGCACATTTGATTTTAACTTGACTCTGTCTGCTTTCATGTTAGCCCATGTGCATGAATACAGAGAACAGACTCCTATTGCCTCTCCTGGGTTTAGAGAGCAATTTCTTTCTGTATGCTTCAACCTTTTTGTTTCCTATTGCTTACCTTGCTGCTCCATACAACAGCTACCATAGTTACCACTTTGAAAGGGGTGTTTGATTAGCGAGATCAATGGATTCGGATTCAGATGCACCTTTTCATTATTCTTGGCCATCCTTACCTAAAATGAAGATTCGAAAAAGGACATCCAAACCAAAAGGTAGAGAAATTTTCCCCCCTTTAAAATTATTTCTTTCCTTTGTTTATTTTGTTTGATAGGTGCATACAGAAGAAAGTTGTTAGTTTTGGTGGGTTTTTAAAATAGTCTCACAGATATTAAAAAGTTTGACAACCAGGTATCTCCTTCTTTTGACAATGTATGGATGATCTTTGTCTCTTTTAATGTGTGGTATAATTTTTAATGTGCACGTATTCAAGTTCAAAATCATTTTATTTAACAGAAACAATGATTTAACTAGCGCTTCCTTTAAGCAGCATTGAGCAAATACATCAAAAGCTTATGCCAGATATGTATTTTGAAAGATAATAGAAATGAATGACTTATCAGATGTGATCTCTAAATACCTCTGTTTTTATTTTGCTTTCTTTACCCATGAGTGACTTTAATTATATCCCTAGGGGTTGTTGTAGTGAAAGACTATTGACTCATGTACAGAATCAGATGTATGAGATTTAAACAAAAGGGGGAAAAAACTTTCCTTTTGATATGAAACTTGGTCTTTCATGATTATTCTAGCAGTTTGGGACAGAAACAAGGATATTTTAATAGGAAGATAGGTTCAAAAAGCCTTGATTTAGCAAGGCAGTCAAGACTGTTAACAGAGGTTAGGTATTGTACCAGAGTTATGGTCACGCTTCTTTAATCAGCCCTGGATTTAAGCCTGTTTCCAGCCCTGCTTTAATGGCCTAAATGGTTTTGTTCAAGGTTACTGAAGGCCATCTTATGGGGACTTTCCTTGGGGAGGGAGAGTTTCTTTATCTGAATTGAAAAGAAGAAGGATATTTCTCCAGTGTAATAAAATTCAGTACTAACAATGCTACTACAATGTGAGGTTTGTCTTGTACCCAGATTGTTTTTTTCAATACCAATTGGACATTTTTTTCCTTTACTTACGCTTGCTAGTTTGCCAGTTTTATAACTTGTTTTGTTTTTCAATCTTTGGCTTACTTTTATTTTTTGCTATTTCTGCCTTGATTTCATTCGTTGACCGGCTTTCATTGACTGATATGTACGGTGTTTCCCCGAAAATAAGACCCACCCCCAAAATAACTCCTACTCTGATTTTTGGGGAGTGGACCTAATATAAGCCTTACCTCAAAAATAAGCCTGCACAAATTGGCATGACCAACACAAGAGATGGTGAGCGTGTGGGGGTGTCGAGTTTCCAAGGGATGAAACCCGTTTAAAAAAAGAAATGAACAAAGTCCATCTTCCAAAACAAATTCCTTTTTATTTAGGTAGACATCAAATTGGCAAAGTGTGTTGTAATTCCAGATCAGACCCAAGCTGGAATTACACCACATGATACTGTAAATTAGAAGCATCCCAGAAAAGTCACATTCCTCAATGAAAACAGAATCAACATTGCCTTCTTCTTCAAACTCCACCTTCAGTTACATTCCCAGCTTCCGTTCCCAAGGGAAAGAAAGTCACCTGGCTAAAACAATCCTCATTATCTATTCCTTCCTCCCACCATAAGAATGTGGTGAGCCCGAATAAAAAAAAACTCCTTACAAAGTGCATTTGTCCATTTGTCATGTGTTACTATAATAGATGTAGATTATAAATGATTGAGAAAAATTGATTACGATGTTCTGGTTTTTGATTTTAGAAGTAATGCAATAGTTCTTGAGATCATAAGAGCTCAAGAATCGTATTGCTGAAATAATATTTCCCATATTTTCCCCATAGACAGAACTGTCTGTTATTTTTCCCCATGCAATTTTCTAATTAAAATTGTCCTTCTTTTCTTTCTGTATGTATTGTGAGACAAAGATTTAGGCAGCAATCTATTGATCTGAATTGGGTCTGAGAAAGTAGCAAGAAAGACCCTGTTATCACTGACTTTAACTTAAATTTACTCCAACTCTTATTGTCTACCATGACTCAAGTTACTATAAAACAAAAAAACCTTCTGGAAATCCTATCACAAATTATCTGCCATCTGGAAATCCTACCACAGATGCTCTATATATTTCCAATTCAGGTGTTTTATGTGTATTGTGCCAATTTTAACTAGGGTTTCAGATATTATAGTCTATTCTTGATTTTCCTGTATATTCTTCTGTTATATTTCGTTATAGCAAACAGATTAATAGGGATGCACAGAATAATCAGATATTGCTTTTAATTGGTAGTGGTAGTTTTTAATCTTTATCTGAAGTCAAAGCTGAAGAAAGAAGGAGATTTTAGAAACTTGATAGTGTGGAAAGTGATAAAAGCAGAAATAAATGTATAGATAAGGTATTCAAGTTAAGATAAAATATTAGATATTATACACTATTAGATAAATATTAGATACGTTTTATCAGCATAATATTCTTCCAGTTACAGTCCCATCATCATCATCGTCATCATAGTCTTCACCACCACCACCACCACCACCACCATCATCATCATTTTAAGTTTATTTGGTTTTTAGATGGATTTCTGAGCATGCAAAATTAGAGATCTAAGCTATTCTATTCCAGAAATTCTAGGTCTTCACACTCATATTCTGCATCCTGCTTTGGGAAATTTGGGGTTTTTATTTTGAAAACATAAGTACAGAGTGAACATGATAAAGGTTATAAAATTATGCATGAGTGTACAATTTTATTATCTTGGCTAATTGGTGGGAGATCAAAAACTGATGGAGAAAATATGTCTCCCAAAAAAGAGATTCAATATATTTTTTTACATTTCAGATGTTATGATAGGTACCATATGAAATAGGTTAAATACATTTGTGAAAGATAAGGCTTTCAACGACTGTGAGTTAGAGAGTTTATTTACTTAAAGTTATCCCTAGTGGTTACTGAGGGATTTCTTTCCCAAAATTGGTATTTATGGCTTAGTGTTCTTCAACACTTTCCATAAGATTTATTGAAGGGCTTAGTAAGACTGGAGTAATGGTAGAGAGAAATCTGGCTGATTCATATTAAACATGTGTAGAACTTAATCTGTGTTGGAAACAAAAGCAAAGAAATCCTTCTCAGCTTTGGGTAGCAGAGTTGTATCTGAAAAGGCTTTTCTAAAGACTTTAATGATGACTTACATATTATGATAATAAAATCATTGGTATCTATTCTGGGGGGATGGTCGAGATAGTTACCTGTCCACTTTTTATTTATTTATTTTATTTATTTATTAGATTTGTATGCCGCCCCTCTCCGTTGACTTAAATTGACAATGTGAACAGTTTGCTTAAACCAGCCACACATCCTTTAGCCCAGCAGTCTCCAACCTTTCGGACCTCAGGGACCACTAAATCCATAATTTTAAATTCCATGGACCACTAATACCAATTCTTTAAAGAGATAAATAGTATTTGGTGCAATATAAAAAAAACGCAAATAATTTTTCTGTGGACCACCAAAATTTTCTCTTGGACCACCAGTGGTTCACAGATCACCAGTTGGGGACCGCTGCTTTAGACTTCCTCCTCTCCTGGCTAAAAAGAATGGAAAACCTGCCAAGATTTCTCTTCATCATATAACTTAAGTATTTGCTATGCCATTAATGATGCAAGTTTTCTGTTAAGGTTTATAAAAATATAGACTGTATAAAATTGTCAATCCTCTATGTGGAACAAATTTAATAACTACATCCAAATTGGTGCTGACTATTGGTGAGTTCTAAATGGCTTTTTAACCAATTTGCATGCACGCTTACGATGCTTCTGTGCATGTCCGGATAAGACGGAGTGGCTGTGGGTTCTGCCTCCCAAGGACAATTCCATCTGTCCGTCCATAAATCTGGGGGGGAACTATTGACCCTCTCAGAGAGGGTCCGCAACTTGGGCGTCCTCCTCGATCCACAGCTCACATTAGAGAAACATCTTTCAGCTGTGGCGAGGGGGGCATTTGCCCAGGTTCGCCTGGTGCACCAGTTGTGACCCTACCTGGACCGGGACTCACTGCTCACAGTCACTCATGCCCTCATCACCTCGAGGTTCGACTACTGTAATGCTCTCTACATGGGGCTACCTTTCAAAAGTGTTCGGAAACTTCAGATCGTGCAGAATGCAGCTGCGAGAGCTATCATGGGCTTTCCAAGATATGCCCATGTCACACCAACACTCCGCAGTCTGCATTGGTTGCTGATCGGTTTCCGGTCACAATTCAAAGTGTTGGTTATGTCCTATAAAGCCCTTCATGGCATCGGACCAGAATATCTCTGGGACCGCCTTCTGCCGCACGAATCCCAGCGACCAGTTAGGTCCCACAGAGTTGGCCTTCTCCGGGTCCCGTCGACTAAACAATGTCGTCTGGCGGGAGCCAGGGGAAGAGCCTTCTCTGTGGCGGCCCCGACCCTCTGGAACCAACTCCCCCCAGATATCAGAGTTGCCCCCACCTTCCTTGTCGTTCATAAGCTCCTCAAAACCCACCTCTGTCGTCAGGCATGGGGGAATTGAAATTTTCCTTTCCCCCTAGGCTTATAGAATGTATACATGGTATGTTTGTATGTATGATTGGTTCTTTAAATTGGGGTTTTTAAGATTATTTTTAATATTAGTTTTGTTTACATTGTCTTTTTATTGTTGTTAGCCGCCCCGAGTCTGCGGAGAGGGGCGGCATACAAATCTGATTAATAAATAAATAAATAACAAATGTACAGAAGTGTCATGAGGGTGGGTGGGCAGAGCTTCTTGCCGTTTCCGGTTCCGAGAACTGGGCCAAACCGGGAGCAACCACCGCTGGTGCTGCCTCTCTTTCAGCTTCGCAAACCTTGGTGAAATGTTCAAAACATTTTCAACTACCTTTTCTAAGAGGTCTGTAAGGGGCGTTCATAAGTGAGCCTTTGTGCCTACCGTCCCTGTGCTAATGTCTTTTTATCTTTTCTATCTCTACTTTATACTTATACAGTGATACCTTGTCTTACAAACTTAATTGGTTCCGGGATGAGGTTCTTAAGGTGAATAGTTTGTAAGACGAAACAATGTTTCCCATAGGAATTAATGGAAAAGTGATTAATGTGTGCAAGCCCAAAATTCACCCCTTTTGCCAGCCGAAGCGCCCATTTTTGCACTGCTGGGATTCCCTTGAATCCATGGGAAACCCCACCTCTGGACTTCTGTGTTTTTGCGATGCTGCAGGGGAATCCCAGCATCGCAAAAACAAGCGCTTCGCTGGCAACGGAAGTCTGGAGGTGGGGTTTCCCAGCGAAGGGAGCATCAGTGAAATCGCAAAAACAAATCCCCACCTCCGGACCTCTGTGTTTTTGCAATACTGCGATTTCACTGAGGCTCCCCTCACTGGGAAACCCCACCTCCAGACTTCCGTTGCCAGCAAAGCACCCATTTTTGCGCTGCTGGATTCCCCTGCTGGGATTCCCCTGCAGCATCACAAAAACATGGAAGTCTGGAGGTGGGGTTTCCCATGGAGGGGAGCCTCAGAGGAATCCCAGCAGCGCAAAAATGGGTGCTTCGCTGGCAACAGAAGTCTGGAGGCGGGGCTTCCCAGCGGCGGCAGTGGGTTTGTAAGGTGAAAATAGTTTGTAAGAAGAGGCAAAAAAATCTTAAACCCCAAGTTTGTATCTCGAAAAGTTTGTATGACAAGGGGTTTGTAAGACGAGGTATCACTGTAGTTTGCTAAACATATTACAATACTATATTTGTATGACAAATAAATAAATAAAATGAATAAAATAAAATAATAAATTCTGTGTATTGGCAGAAGAAAGTTTTGGCTTCTCTCATTAGGCCTTACAGAAAGAAAACACGTGGAACACACATTTGAAGATCTGTCCCTTTAATCCTGAAATTCAAACATAAATTTTTACATGGTATGAGGCTGTACACTTTATCCAACATAATTTATACTGCAGATATTTTCCCTTTTTGGTTTCATAGCTTTCATTCTTTTAAGTTATAGATTAACTTACATTAACTGTGCTGGAGGAAATTCTGGGAAGCTATTTGAAAACTCTTTGCTATTTTTTCCTAGGTGATCGTTACTCATTTTCTTTTCTGACATATGTCTAAAATTTATGAAATGTACTGGAATGTTACTAAATGGTATTTAAGCATTTTTAATTGTCCTTTGAAAGCTCATATGGGCATTACATTCTAGACCCAGTAGACAGATCAGAATTACTAGCCTTTTTATTTATTTATTACATGGATTTGCATGCAACCTACTCTATAGATTTTAAGCAGATTATGATCAATAATACTTTTTTCTTTATATTGATAGTGCTGGAAGGTTGAAATGTTCAAGGGTTATATTAAATTAAATTAAAGCAGACTAAAACAGCAAATGGATCAAAATTTAGCAGAGAGTAAAACAGGCATAAGTGGTATCATCACTGCTTTTATATAGATACATAGAGAGTATTTATGTTACCATTTGAATTACTATACTGCATGTTGATTGGTAAAATGGAAATGTGTACTTTTGTATGCAGATGCTTGATGTTGATAACAGAGAATCTGAATTATTTGCAGTACGTGTTACATACATTGCATGCAGTGAAAGACTGCCATCTTTGGCGCTACCAATGCGCCCTCCAAGGCCATCACGGGCACATGTGTGCCTGTTGGCGTGAGATTTGGCTTCTGTGCATGCACAGCAAGCAAAGCCTTGTGGAAGGACCCTTGCATGAGTGATATTTCAGCGATTCTTTGCTTCTGGTCAGTTGTGGTGGTGGGACAGAGATTGGCTCCTAGGCCCCTCTACTGCGGGCTTTTTATTATTTTTTATTATTTATTGGATTTGTATGCCTCCCCTCTCCACAGACTCGGGGATCGGTTCTTTCTCCCCTACTGTTTAACATCTATATGAAACCACTGGGTGAGATCATCCAATGGCATGGAGTGAGTTTTCATCAGTACGCTGATGATACGCAGCTGTACAATTCCTCCCGTGTCAATTCAGTGAAGCAGTGGAAGTGATGTTCTGGTGCCTGAAGTTTGTGAGGGTCTGGATGAGCATCAACAGGTTCAAACTAATCCATCGACAAAACTGAGTGGCTGTGGGTCTTGCCTCTCAAGGACAATTCCATCTGTCTGTGCATTACTTACAGTATTTCTATTGGGCAGGAATGTGGAATGAGCTTCAGGCAAGTTCTTTGTTATCAGCTTGATTTTTCCTTGTTTTTCTGTGAGTCTTTTATTATGAGTAATATTTTATTTGGGGGGTGTTGCTTACCACAAAATGAATGAACGAATGAGTAAGAAAGAAAGAAAGAAAGAGAAAGAAGGGAAGGAGGGAGGGAAGGAGGATCACAAACCTGGCTGACACTAGAAACAGCTTCAGAGGATGCTTTGAAACAGCACAGCAAAGGCTAGAAGGGACCACAGAGATCATCTAGGCCAGGGATAGGTAAAGTTGACTCTTCTATGACATGTGGACTTCAACTCCCAGAATTCCTGAGCTAGCATAATTGGCTCAGGAATTCTGGGAGTTGAAGTCCAAATGTCATAGAAGAGCCAACTTTGCCTACCCCTGATCGAGTCCAATCCCCTGCTCTCTGGCAAAATGGACTGCTAAATTGGCTGTACCCACCCAGTCATATGACAACCTGGCAACACCTACCCACATGGCCATGCCCAGTTGAAGCCACACCTACCTGACCTCCAAGTCACACCCACAAAATAAGCCATGCCCACATGGAAAAAATTAACATTTCACCCATTTCAACACATTACTGTTGGTGAATTTGTAGAGGATACAGATAGTTCTTTCTAACTTGCAACAATGTCTAAAAAACATAGCTGTCTTGTTAAATAATAACAACAACAACAACAAGAACAACAGTGTTGGAAGAAACCTTGGAGGTTTTCTAGTCCAATCCCCTGCTTAAGCAGGAAACCCTACAATACTTCAGACAGATGGTTATCCAACATCTGCTTAACAACTTCCAGTGTTGGGGCATCCACAACTTTTGGAGGCAAGTTGTTCCTCTAATTAACTGTTCTGACTGTCAGGAAATTTCTCTTTAGTTCTAAGTTACTTCTCTCCTTGTTTAGTTTCCACCCATTGCTTCTTGTTCTACCCTCAGGTGCTTTGGAGAATAGGTTGACTCCTTCTTCTTTGTGGCAACCCCGAGATACTGGAATACTGCTATCATGTCTCCCCTGGTCCTTCTTTTCATTAAACTAGCCATCCCCAGTTCCTGCAGCCCTTCTTCATATGTTTTAGCCTCCAGTCCCCTAATCATCTTTGTCGTTCTTCTCTGCACTTCTTCTAGAG
The DNA here is from genome assembly GCF_031021105.1 of Erythrolamprus reginae. NCBI lineage: Eukaryota > Metazoa > Chordata > Lepidosauria > Squamata > Dipsadidae > Erythrolamprus > Erythrolamprus reginae. The sequence goes on from NC_091951.1 coordinate 313,932,683, forward strand.
TCTCAATATCCTTTTCGCATTGTGGCGACCAAAACTGAATGCAGTATTCCAAGTGTGGCCTTACCAAGGCCTTATAAAGTAGTATTGACACTTCGCGTGGTTTTGATTCTATTCCTCTGTTAATGCAGCCTAGAACTGTGTTGGCTTTTTTGGCAGCTGCTGGCTCATATTTAAATGTTTGTCCACTAGGACTAAAGAAGACCAAAGTACATCTGGCCTTGAATTTTAAAAGCAAACAACCAGATGTCCCAAGAATTAATACAAGCATTGAAACTCCTTTTAAAAATGATTTAAAGTACCAATTTTCACATGTGTGAAATTGGATTTTTGGTTGGGAAACCGAAATCTTGATCTCTTTCTTGGTTTTATAAGCATCTACATAAACCACAATCAATGAGTTAACACTTCGCCATACTTGTGCTGTAAAAAATGCATGGAACTTCAGGAATGTGATTTATCTTCTGCACAATAGATATTTCTTTGTCATTTTTTAAAACTGGATTGTTTGTTCCAGTAAAAATAAATAACTAATGGAATCAATGTGTAATTAATTTTCCTGTCTAGTGAATTAGAAATCTTGAAATACCTTTCCTATTACAGTCGTACAAAGAATGGATTAAAATAGAAAACTGATGAACTTCTCTTTTGTAACACTCTGTTAACGTGTTACAAAGTCTAAGAGTCTGCTATAGACATTTGATTGCTGAATTCTTTGGAATTTTCAATTACTTAGGACTTAATGAAAAGCATAACAAAACATATACATAAAAAATATGTTCTCGATGGGCCACACCCTGCTGATGTTTTGAATACAGTACTTGGTTCTTCTTCCAGGTTTTTGGAAATGGTGACCAAAGCTTATTTTAAGCAACATAGGCTGTTTTCCTTTACTCCTAACTGTTTCAGTTATCTTGCTATCTTTTACCCTTCTTTTAGTTTCTTGTTTTTAGTGTTTTAAGCAATTTGTAAGCTGCCCAGGTTGCTGATAATCAAGCAACATACTTCAATTCAATTCACAATCTGTGACTGGTAAAAACATAACAGTTGAGTATTATTAATATTTGCACAAAAATCTTAAACCACAGCCACCAGGTCTCTAGTTGGTGTTTGCCTTCATATGCACTGAGTTCATTACAATATAGGATATGTGTACAGTTCTGGTCACCGCACCTCAAGAAGGATATAATGGAACTGGAAAAGGTGCAAAAAGGGGCAACAAGAATGGAGCATCTCCCTTATGAAACCAGGTTGCAACGCCTTGGTCTCTTCAGCCTTGAAAGAGGGCGTTTAAGGGGTGACTTGATCGAAGTGTATAAAATCATGCATGGGATAGAAAAGGTGGATAGAGAAAAATTGTTTTCTCTATCACACAATACTAGGACAAGGGGGCACTCCCTAAAGCTCATAGGTAAGAAAGTGAGGACAAATCAAGGGAAATATTTCTTCACCCAGAGGGTCGTTGGTTTATGGAATTCACTTCCAGAAGAGGTCGTGACAGCTGTCAGCCTTGATAGCTTCAAGGCAGGATTAGACAGATTCATGGATGCCAAGTGTATCGGTGGTTATTGAAACAGATGTCCATGTGCTGCCTCTATGTTGCTTGAGACAGGCAGGATTCCCTTGAGTACCATTTGTTGGGTGTCAGGGAAAAGGGAGGGTCTTGCCTTCTCTTTCTGCTCAAGATCCCCATGTATAATTGGTGGGCCACTGTGTGACGCAGAATGCTGGACTCGACGGGCTTTGGCCTGATTCAGCATGGCTCTTCTTATGTTCTTATGTTCTTATATTGTAATGAATTAGTGTAGTGTATTTGCAGATCCAAGCAGTGTCTTTCTGAGATATTTTGGTATGTATTTCCGTATGCTTAGACTAAACTAGACTAGACTAATAGAATAGAATAGAATAGAATAGAATAGACCAAATATGATTGGACACACAAAGAATATGTCTTGGTGCACATGCTCTCAGTGTACATAAAAGAAAAGATAGGTTCATCAAGAATCATAAGGTACAACACTTAATGATAGTCTGGGTACAAATAAGCAATCAAATCATATTAGGAACCAGCCAATATAAATTGTAAGGATACAAGCAACAAAGTTACAGTCATACAGTCAATAGTTGGAGGAGATGGGTGATGGGAACAATGAGAAGATTAATAGTAGGGCAGACTTAGTAAATACTTTCACAGTGTTCAGGGAATTATCTATTTAGCAGAGTGATGATGTTTGGGAAAAAACTGTTCTTGTGTCTAGTTGTTACGGTGCACAATGCTCTATAGTGTGTGTGTGCATGTGCATATATTATGCATATACAGTGTTCCCTCAATTTTCGCAGGGGATGCATTCCGAGAGTGCCCGCGAAAGTCGAATTTCCGCAAAGTAGAGATGTGGAAGTAAATACACAATTTTTGGCTATGGATAGTATCCCAAGCCTTCCCTTAACACTTTAAACCCCTAAATTACCATTTCCCATTCCCTTAACAATAATTTACTCACCATTATTACTGGTACTCACCATTGAATAAGACACTTCGTGATCCTGATATTTATAAACATAGTTATTTATTAACAATAATTATTTTTTTTTGTTATTTATTTGGAAAAATTATTAGTTTGGCGATGGCGTATGATGTCATCAGGGGAAAAAAAACCATGGTATAGAAAAAAAAACTGCGAAGTATTTTTAAATTAATATTTTTTAAAAAATCGTGGTATAGGCTATTCGCGAAGTTCGAACCCGCGAAAATTGAGGGAACACTGTAATCCTAAACAATTTCATAAAGTTATTCACAAACTTCTCAATGGTCAGTGTTAATAAGGGCCTGTGTCATGCAGTAGGATTAAAAGAGATGAGAGAGATGGGTACAGCTATGCAGGTTCTCCTAATAGAAATTAGGAGTATTTACACCCTTTCAGGAAAGAACTTCGGGGAAAGAATTAATCCTTCTGTCTTTCAATCCTAGGCTTGATTTCATTTATTTAATACTATTGCCTAGTTGATAACCTCTAATTTCTGCTACAATAAAACAATGTTTTCATTATTCAGTTCGGAGAGCTCCTTGTTTATTTGGGCAGATTCTATCCTGAATGAATAAACTATGAGGAAACAAATGTGTTGGCAGGCAATGAGATTTCAGTGCTTAATATTTTGCTTCCTTTTCTTTCTCTCTCAAATGATTCTACCTGCTGTCTCCAAGCCCATTTTGAAATGTTATAGCAGAAACATTAAAAAATAATAAGCAGCTGAGACACCTGTTGCATTATTGAAAATTCTTCACAACTTGGCATAATTGCAGTGGGTCGTGCAGAGAATGTGGAAGAGCCGAGTTCAAGGAGAAGCAGCTAACCAAAATTCAAAGCATATCCTGGAAACAATCCTAGTCCAGCAAAAACATTGTGTGGCACTGATAAGAGAGCAGAGTAGGTTCACCAGAATCAGAACTTGCAGGTCTTGGGGAACTCCTTTAGTTTGCAAAAAAACCCCAGCTGTTCAGATTCTTCCTGTTTTTAAAAATCTCATTTGATCTTTTAAAAAAAATATTAAAATCATGTAATCCTCCCTCTATCCCAGAACTAGTAGACCCAGATATGGGATTATGTGGGAAATACTGCTTTATTATGCCCATATTGATAGATTCATTGAGTGCAATTATAATGGCAGCCTTCCTCTTACGTGATTGAGATAAGGAACCTTTCAATGCTATTATTTGTACTAGTTAATTCTTATTAGAAAAGTTGGAGCTAAAAAGATAGGGCAAATGAGCATTACTTTGGTGACCATTGGCTAGCTAAGAGCTACAAAGTGGATAGTTCAGTTTATTTCTAACTATGATTTTACTCTTTCAAGACTTATAGCCACCCAGAGTCCTTTTGATATGAAATAGGTGACAAATTCATCCCATTGGCCAGTTAGGGCCCACAGGGTTGGCCTTCTCCAGGTCCTGTCAGCCAGACAGTGCCAGCTGGCGGGCCGTACAGGAAGGGCCTTCTCTGTGGTTTCCCCTGCCCTCTGGAATCAACTCCCCCTGGAGATCCTTACTATTCCCACTCTCCTGGCCTTCTGGAAGAGCTTAAAATAAAATTTCTGCTGGCAGGTATGGGGTTGTTGAACTTGGTTGCTTTGTGCCAGCCCTCATTATGGTATGACTGTTGGAGATATGACAGAGTTGTATGAGGTGGGCTGCCTGTGAGATGTTTTAAGCTAAGGGATGTTTTATAGTGTTGTTTTGTTTACTTTTGATTTCTTCCATTGTTTTGTATTAATATATTGTAAGCCGCCCTGAGTCTCAGGAGAAGGGAAGCCTAGAAATCGAACGAAAGAACAAACAAACAAACAAACAAACAAATAAATAAATAAATTCAATCAATCAATCAATCAATCAATAAATAAATAAATAAAATATACAATAGTTGTCTGCCAATGTTAGATGGCTACAAACTATAATTAAGAATGGCTGTAAGTTGCCCATCACTGTTTTAAACTCTATACATAGCCAATTCTAGGAATAATTCATTTTCTTTATTTAATTTCCCAGTTTTCAATTATACTTTTCTTCTGAATTACCATGCAAAAAATAAATTGTCATATTGTTTTATTCCAGCTCAGCAATATTCCCCATTTGAAGCTTACAGGAGAAGACCAAATCCTTCCACCTTCTTTGCTGCAGCCAAACTTTCTGCTTTGTTAAATGGAAATGATGAAGTATATGCAAACCGCATGGTAGTAGATCAGGTAAGACTGACAGGTGTATATTGAGATTAATTACCTATGGCTATTGAAAGTACTGTATGTGATTATATCAAGTAATGAATTGCACAATTAGTATTTGTTTATTTTATTTCAAGAGGAAACCATAAGGAAAATGTTTATCATTAATAACCTAAGCGTGTTAACATACACCCGCACACCACACCAATCAAAATGGGTTGGCCAAAAATTACCTGCTGAAGTCCCACTAATTTTAGAAGAGCTTTTCATAACACACAACAGTTTGTGAACACTGATTTTTTTCCAGCTTGTATGGTATTGATACTTAAAAAAAAACTTCTGGACTAAAATGCTTACACTGTTCTCTCTTACCTCTTTTATGTGTATTTTATGCATGTATGCCCCCAAGTCTCCTAGGCCAGATTTATTACTCCAGATGTTTCTGGATCACAATTTCTATTCTATTCTACTCTACTCTACTCTACTCTACTCTACTCTAGAAACATAGAAGACTGACGGCAGAAAAAGACCTCATGGTCCATCTAGTCTGCCCTTATACTATTTCCTGTATTTTATCTTACAATGGATATATGTTTATCCCAGGCATGTTTAAATTCAGTTACTGTGGATTTACCAACCACGTCTGCTGGAAGTTTGTTCCAAGGATCTACTACTCTTTCAGTAAAATAATATTTTCTCATGTTGCCTTTGATCTTTCCCCCAACTAACTTCAGATTGTGTCCCCTTGTTCTTGTGTTCACTTTTCTATTAAAAACACTTCCCTCCTGAACCTTATTTAACCCTTTAACATATTTAAGTGTTTCGACCATGTCCCCCCTTTTCCTTCTGTCCTCCAGACTATACAGATTGAGTTCATTAAATCTTTCCTGATATGTTTTATGCTTAAGACCTTCCACCATTCTTGTAGCCCATCTTTGGACCCGTTCAATTTTGTCAATATCTTTTTGTAGGTGAGGTCTCCAGAACTGAACACAGTATTCCAAATGTGGTCTCACCAGCGCTCTATATAAGAGGATCACAATCTCCATCTTCATGCTTGTTATACCTCTAGCTATGCAGCCAAGCATCCTACTTGCTTTTCCTACCGTCCGACCACACTGCTCACCCATTTTGAGACTGTCACAAATCACTACCCCTAAATCCTTCTCTTCTGAAGTTTTTGCTAACTCCTCTCCTCTACTCTACTCTACTCTACTCTACTCTACTCTACTCTACTCTACTCTACTCTACTCTACTCTACTCTACTCTACTCTACTCTACTCTACTCTACTCTACTCTACTCTACTCTATTCTTCCTTCCTGCACTTTTATTCCTTTTATTTCTTTTTGATATCTGATAATATCATTATATATATTGGATGAATTCTTGGAGCATAACACTGAGAGTATATTCTGCCATCACGAGGTTCCTGATCCCACTGAATTTTTTCTGTTGGGATATTAATATCTCTTGATGGTTCTAACAACTGAATTTAGTTTTATATTATTTTGCATTGTTTTGTACTTAACATTAATCATTTTATTTCCATACTTTAGTTGGAAGATGCTGGTGTCAAATACATTAATAACAGCCAGAGTACTTCTGAAACTAACACAGATTCAAGTAAAGATCCAGAAGTATTGGAAAATATTTCAAGCAATAAAAATCTATCATCATTCATGATACCTAGCTTGGATACTTCAGGTTCTTACATGCCATTAAAGAAGACACATTATTTTAGTAATATACGGAATCATCGTTATCCCTTTATTAAAAAACGAAGGTGTGTGATAACATTTGATTGCATTGTTATAAAAACAGTAACTCCTTTCATATGTGTGTTTGTCCTATAAAATAAATATGGGTTGCATGGGTTTGGAAAGGAATGTGTTGGATTGGGTTCTAAAACTTTTATTTTATTTATTATTTATTTAGTCAATTTTTTTTATGCCACCCTTCTCCTTAGACTCAGGGTGGCTTACAACATGTTAGCAATAGCACTTTTTAACAGAGCCAGCATATTGCCCCCACAATCCGGGTTCTCATTTTACCCACCTCGGAAGGATAGAAGGCTGAGTCAACCTTGAGCCGATGATGAGATTTGAACCGCTGACCTACAGATCTACAGTCAGCTTCAGTGGCCTGCAGTACAGCACTTTACCTGCTGCGCCACCCGCAGAGATTTATGTATCTCTTCTGCAAAAGCGCATCATGTCGGTTCCAAAATTCTTTTATCTGCTTTCTGAAAACGTAATTAAGCAAAAGTGATCAATAATAACTTTTACAGAATGTTATCCCTTCATTCCTTCTCTTCCCTACTCAGAGAAACATATTTAAAATTTCCCGTCAAATGTTTTTTCCATTTCTGAATTCATGCTACCACAGTAAATGTGAGCTCTGTGATGTGTTTGCTGATATATTGTTGATTTTTCACCAAAATGGTTATATTTTGACATTCAGGGAAATATTTCCCTTTTCCCCCCAGCTACTTTAAAGGTTAGGTAGAGCGAATGACTCCATTTATTGTGTATAACTGAGATATTCTTTCCCCCAGGCCTTTACAGTTTTATGCATGGTATGTTTGTATGTATGTTTGGTTTTATACTAAGGGTTTTTTAGTTGTTTTAGTATTGGATTGTGACATGCTGTTTTTATTATTGTTGTTAGCCGCCCTGAGTCTGCGGAGAGGGGCGGTATACAAATCCAAGAAATAAATAATAAATAAATAACTACTGTAAGCTACTCTAGTAAATTATTGTATGTTTGTGTTCCTTTGCTTCCAGTTCCAGTCTTGATGACTTGGATGTTGACAATGGAGATGAAAGATCCCATAACTGTTATTCTTCGGTATCCTACAATTCTTCTGTGATTTTGCCTAGTGATAGGGAGAGGTTAAATTCTTCAGAGCCCACCGCTAGATTGGATGGCAGCATGAACAGAGCGGAGTCTCTTCCTTTATCCAGCAGTTTACAGTCCAAGGTATCGTCGTTATAATCCCATAAAATTAATAACAGTTAATTGATAAGAGAACTTATTTACACTTACATTTCCCCCAAAATGCCATATTATATTTTTTTAAAAAAACATTTGGAATTTACCAATAAAGATTAATAAAAGGAATTTTCCATTAGAGACAATTTTCATCCAGTTTTGCAATTAAAACTTTTGTAAAAATTAAGAAAGAGAGAGAAAAATTTCAAAATATGCTGTTTGTTTTATATGTTTAGGAATCTCTACTTTCGGGAGTTCGTTCTCGTTCATATTCTTATACTTCACCCAAAGTCTTATTAGGCAAACCACAGTGTGCTCAGGAATTTATTCAATGTGATTCAAATGATGGTGAGCATTGATATTTTAATATTCTTATATTTTTAGAGCATGTTCTCATGGTTTATTCAGCCTCAAATTAGATTTAGAGTAGGGTCTTAAGTATGTTTAAGTATACTTTTCATATAAGAGGAAATCTTTTTTATAAGTTGCAAGATTCAAATTACTCACACGTATCCCACCTTTATAAAAATCAAGTTTATAGCTAACTATGGATGTGTGAATATGTGCAGGATGAACAGATGCAATACATTTTCTCTCTATAATGCGCATCTTGCATTTTTGTACAGTTTAGTTACACAGTTTTTATTTTATTTTTTATTTTTATTTTATTTTATTAATAGAGTTGAAAGGGACCGTTAGGTCATCGAGTCCAACCCCCTGCCTGAGCAGGAAACCCTACAGCACCCCAGCCAAATGGAAGTCCAATCTCCTCTTGAAGGTGTTCAGAGTTGGGGAGTTTCTTATTGAGGTTTTGGAAAAGGAAGAATATTTGCTTATTAAATTTATATGGTTATTTTTGTTCAGGAGCAAATACAGCAGAGATCAGTGATGGCGAACATTTTTCCCTCGGGTGCCAAAAGCATGTGCATGCCCACACCCATTATTGAATGCCCCCCTTGCACATGTGTGCACAACTCCCCTTGTGCTGCCCCGCCCCCACGGATGCATGCACAACACACACACACACACACACGCATCCCCGAACAGTCCTCCTTGAAGTCTCTGGAGGCCAGAAACTGTCTGTTTCCCGACTTCCAGTGGGTCAGTTTTTCACCATCCCCAGGCTCCAGAGGCTTTCTTTGATCCTGGGGATGGTGAAAATGGCCTCACTTGCTCCCCTGGAAGATCTCCAGAGGCCACAAATGCCCTCCCAGAGCCTCAGTGTCAGCCCTGTACTTACCTGGCATAAAAAACGGGCCATGTGGAGGCTCCTAAGAGGGGAGGGGCAATGTAGATGTGGCTAGCCGAAAATCAGCTGGCTGGCGCACACATGCATGCTGGAGCTGATCTAGGGCAATGGCTTGTGTGCCCAAAGATATGGCAACATGTGCCATTGGTTCGCCATCACGGTCCCAATGGTCCCAATTTTCCCCACAATAGTAATGTGCTAGGTTAGCCTAGAAAGAGAAAACTAATTTCTGTGGCTAAAGATGGTTATTGATATTATTATGATTGGTCACAAAGTCATCCAGGATTTGGTATTTTTGCCCATCTATCGAGTCCTTGAGATCATGGGCTAGGTAGATGTTATTTAATAATATTAAAGGTGTTGTTGCAGGATATAATTTGTCTTCTGCAATTTATTAATATAATATACACAGCGTGAAATTACAGCTGCCAGTTCTAGGATGTTGTGATATATAGATGTGTGCATTCAAACTGTGACCTTTTGTAATTGAAAGAGGGAAAGTCTGTCGTTATGTGTATTTTCTAAGTCTGTCCTAGTTTTTCGATATGGCACCTGATGTGTCTGTAATCATTGGGAAAACATAAACAGTAAGTTTATGCCATAATTTTCCAACTTTCATTATTATTATTACTACTACTACTTCATGGATATTGGTATACAATAGTAATTTTCAAATGGAATGAATACAAATGAAATTTTAAATGGAAATCTTATTCTATCAACAATTATTGCTAAAATATAATTATTTAAAATGTTTTTTTATAGAATTACATGCATTCAGCTTGCAGGAACAATCAGAAAAAGGGTATGTTTTAAGTGTATTGATGTATGTGTGTGTGTGTAACATATTTTTGCTGATAATGAAAAGGAAGAGACATTACTATAGATCTATTTCAAGCTTATTTGCCTTCATCAGGTAGACATACCTTTACTGGGATTTGAACCTCGGCCGCTGACATGTAAGCCTCTAGGCTAAAGCTTGCCTCCTGTATCAGCTTGTACCAGGGAAGGGTTATGTGTGATTTTTGTTGAGTATATGGGAGGAGCATACAGCTCCCTTTTGGTCTCTCAGCCTCACTAGGGGCCATATTCCAAGGCAGATAAACTTTTTATAGCCAAAAACTATAATCTATAAGTGTAACATATTTTTGCTGATAATGAAAATAAATTACAAATATGTAATGTAGATATGTATGTATGTAGGTATGTATGTATGTGTATGTATATGTATATGCATATTATATATACATATATCTATATATGGTCATTGGTAATAATTGCCAAATAGATGCTGTTTACTTGAAAAGTAAGAATTTCAGCATCAATCAGATTTGCTACTTGAAATTAACTTGTGATGACAGGTGGATAAAATGCAGAAATATATACTGAAATTGTTCCATATTTAAATAAGATATTTATTTTTTGTATCTTATGATTTCTAATGTTTTATTAATTATGCCTTTTTGCTTTGTAAGATGTTAAGATATTTCCTGCTGTATTTTTAGGATTCAAGAAGAAGAATGGGATAAGTACATAATACCAACAAAATCAGAATCTGAAAAATATAAAGTTAGCCGAACATTCAGTTTTCTAATGAATAGAATGGCCAGTACACGAAATAAGTCTAAGGTAATTTGTGATCAATGCACTATTGGCAGAGGGGGAGAAACACCCTACCAAAACAAAAGAAAAAAAAATCTTAAATATTATAAATGTTAAATTGTGCTTGCAACTAAAAGATGAATACTAAAATACAATTCTTATGAATATTTTATAAGTTAACAGTGGGACATATTTCTTTGGACATAACAGATAGAAAACATTTTCCAGTTGCAAGAGATTTTTTAAAAACCCACAAGTGAACCAGTGACCCTCAGTGAAAGGATGATATTGTCTATGTTTATTTGGGATTTATCATTTAGTTGTCTGAAAATCTTAGGCGACATACATAAAGGGGAAAAGGGACATAATTTGATAAAAGCAGCAAAATCAGAGAAGGTTTTTCTTTTTTTGGGGGGGGGGATTTGTGCTAAATATTTCCCTTCTGATTTTGGGACAGTTTGGAAACATTTTTAAAAATTGTTTTATGTCAATATTTTTCCAATCTGCTGCTATTTTGATTCCATTGTGATTTTTGCAAACACTTTGGAAAAAGTGCCATACATAGTTCTATGTAATCATGCGGATATGAAGATACTCAGAATTATTTTTATTTGTTTGTTTGTTTGTTTGTTTATTTGTTTGGACTTCCCCCCCCCCTTTTCCCTCCAGCTTACAACATATAAAGGTACAAAATATAAAAACCCCAAATCAAGTACTGTACAAAGTCCAATATTAAATAATGTAAAAACACAATGAATCTAAAACCCATTTAAAACCATACATACACACTCACACTAATTCATGCCCTAATCAAAAAGTTCATTCATGCCCCAATCAAAAAGTAACAGCTGGAACAAATGTTAAAACTCAACGGCCCCAGGCCTGCCAGCACAGGTGAATTTTTAAAGCCTTCCAGAAGGCCGTGAGAGTGGAGGCAGTGCAAACCTCAAGGGGGGGGGGGTTTGTCGCTTGTTCCAGAGGGTCGGAGCCACCACAGAGAAGGCCCTTCCCCAGGGCCTGCCAGCCGGCATTGCAATTATTTTAAGATGGTCCATATATCCCTGAACGATATAACCTTCAGAAAATGCTGACTTCATGTATAGTGATTATCCACTTTTGTTTCCCTTTTGTTACAATCTTCTGCATTTCCAAAAGTAAAGATTATTATTTGTTTTGTTTTGTTTTATTTAGATTATACTGCCTTTATTATTTTTAAAAACAAGCCATGGTGGCAACCTTACTTCTTCCTTGTCTTTTCTTTTCCCCCCACCACAACCTTGTGAGCTGGGCTGAGAGAGTATGACTGGCTTTCATGCCTAAGGCAGGGACTACAATTCAGAATTGCCTTGTTTCTAATCTGGTGCTTTAGAACCAAATGTTATTTGCATGAGATTATTCTACTCTGGTTTATATAAACATGGAAGAATATGATTTCTATGGAATATTCTACAAAATGGAGGCTGGAATGAAAAGGTTATTCATTGCTTCTTTTGAGTAGGGTAGTTCATTGTTTCTGGAGATAATGATGCTGTATCACTCTGCAAACTAAATTTGTATTTATTTTTTAATTTCCATTTTGGTTATCAAGGCAAAAAACAAAGATGCCAAAGAAAAAGAGAAAGCAAACAGACACCACTTTGTTTCTGGATCGTATGCTGGAGTAATGCCATGTTTCACATGTGAGAAACCACTCTTGGGGAAAGAATCATTACAGTGTTCTTGTAAGTAACTATACTTTGTGTTCATAGAAGTTGCTTTCCCCAACTCTATTGTAGAAAGTTGCTTGTGTTTGTAGATTGGTTCCAAACTTAGTCCTAGGTAGAAAAGATCATAGACCCAAAACCACAACTTACTTAACTCCCTTGTACGATCAAAACATGAGTAAATATAGATTCAATTCTATTTCTTGATCTGAGAATAATTTGTTTAGTTCATGATATAGTGTTTGTATCATAGGTACTAAATCTCAAGATTCATCCATACCCTGTTTCCCCGAAAATAAAACGTACCCCAAAAGTAAGGCATGTCAGAGGTTTTGCAGAATTTGCTAATATAAGGCACCCCCCAAAAATACGGTACTGGGGAAAAACATACGGTACCATTCAAAGCTGTTCATAGTGGTACCGTAATAATGTGACATCCCCTGCTGGCCCCTTCCATCGCTTTGTACCGTTCAGTACAGAAGACACAGTCTGCTGCTGTCTCACCGCCATTACAGTCTCCACTACAGTGCGTAGACTGTAGTTCCTCTGGTAGTCAGAAGCTGCAATAGCGGGAGTATACTGTTGTACCATATAAGTACTGTCGTGTGTGTGGGTGCCATACTGACAGGTAGCGTACCGTAATCAGTGTACCGTACGGTACACTTTCTTTGGGGGTGTCAGCTTTTCTGCCTGTGAATTTGTCTTATTTGAGAAATATAAGGCACCCCCCGAAAATAAGACATAGCACAACTTTTGGAGCAAAAATTAATATAAGACAGTGTCTTATTTTCGGGGAAACACGGTAGCAGCGGTGGGCTACGAACTGGAATGCTAAATTGCGCTTGCCGTCGCGGTTCATAAGTTCTTGCGGGACCAGCGTGATTTCGCTGCTACACCTATGGAAGAAGCAAAATCGCGCACGGAACAGCAGGTGCGCCCGTGTTTCGGTGAGCTTTTTTTTGCTTCCACGCATGTTGAAACACGGGCGCACCTGCAGCTCCGTGCATGATTTTGCTTCCTCCACAGGTGCAGCAGCAAAATCGCCCTGGTCCCACAAGAACCTACGAGCTGCGGTGGCGAGCGCAATTTAGCGTTCCGGCTTGTAGCCCACTACTGATCCATAGGCTCATTGGAGACTTTATTATCTTTACATTGACTACCAGCAGTTTGTTGTGTCTTTAGAAAGAATATTCTAGTTCTGAGCTGTTAGAGCCTGAATTTGAAACTCCTTCCACAAACCCATAATATTATTACGCCACAAGCTATAGTGATTTCTTAATTAGGCGTGACCAACATAATAAAGCCATATTAACAAATTAACATATTAAACATTTAATGTTACCTCTGCTTTGAATAGTTGCTGGGTTTACATAGTTTTGTATTTGATGTTTCCTTAAATCAATTTAATCTATATATATACAGCGTTCCCTCGATTTTCGCGGGTTCAAACTTCGCGAAAAGTCTATACCACGGTTTTTCAAAAATATTAATTAAAAAATACTTTGCGGGTTTTTCCCTATACCACGGTTTGCCCCACCCGATGACGTCATATGTCATCGCCAAACTTTTGTCCGCCTTTAATAAATATTTTCTTTAATAAACTTTAATAAATAAACATGGTTAGTAATAATCTAAATGGTTGCTAAGGGAATGAGAAATTGTAATTTAGGGGTTTAAAGTGTTAAGGGATGGCTTGTGATACTGTTCATAGCCAAAATTGGTGTATTTACTTCCGCATCTCTACTTCGCGGAAATTCGAATTTCGCGGATGGTCTCGGAACACATCCCTTGCGAAAATCGAGGGAACACTGTATCTCCAAAGGAAACTTAAGAGTTGTAAATGTTTTCTTTTAGTTATTCCACAAAATAAAGCTAGAGAGATCTGTTTAGAAATTATAAGGTGGACACTTGTGAAAGACACTCAAGAAAATCAGTTCCATCCCCAACCCTTCCTCTGGCTTAAGCCTGCATTTACAGTACTTTTATTCCTCCTGATTAGTTCCAATACATTAAATGAGCCCAGAGACTGGAAGAAAAATAGCTTGATGTAGTTCATTCATGCTTCTCTGCCTTCTCAACCATGGATCACTCAGTCTGAGCATAGTTGGGGCTGATGTGAATGAAAACAGACCTGTTTCATGACATATCTGAGGGATTGTCTTTCTCCAATTGTTTCTGTCTACCTAGTATGTTCGGGCAGAGTGGATACATTCCAATTCCCCTTTATCAAATACTGTGGGACTAAGGGAAACATGTCTTCTCTGTCATAGCCCCTACCCAAGTGTTCTGCCCACAGTGATGAACGTATCAAAACACATTGTTTGAACAAACTTAAATTAATCCATGAACCACGGCTAATAACCGCCTTAGCAATGGAGACACATACCCTAATCAAAAAGCAATCCTTTCTTGCAAAAAGTGCTAATCTTCCTTAGCAGCTGGTGTAAGTTCAGCAAAGTCTTAACTCAAAGCAATGCAATTAGTTCTCATGTTGTTTCCAAAGGCTTGAAAAATGCCCAGGAGTCTTCCACGGTAAGAAATCCGAAGCAGAGAAATAGGGATTCACAAGACACGCAAGACAGATATACCACTCTAGACTGTTGTTTCCTGCAGCCTTTCAGCTGCCTCTACTGTTCTTAAGCAGACTAGGGGAGTGGCCAATTAGTCCCCAGTCTTATTTCTGAGGAGATGTTCTCTGGAGTAACCATTCCTGTCTCTTGGCAGCTTTGCGGGCTCTTGCATCAAGAAGAGGCGGAGTCTCTTCTTCCTCATTACTGCTATGAGGTGCTGGAGGTTCTGAAGGGCCTGGCTGAACCTCTACCTCTGGCACCAAGTCCTTGCCATCCTCCCCACTGTCTGACTCGGGTCCATCTGCACAGGCTGCTGGCACATTACCCACTCGGTCTCCTCTCGAACGGGATCCGCTATTAGCTGCATGGGCTGCTATTGGGCGACTACACCGAGTCGATGACAGTTCGCCACAGCCAACTTGCTATGACCAACTTGTCACAGCCAACTCATCATGGCTAACTTGCCACAGCCACTGCTGGACAACTTGCTATGGCCATATCTCTACAGGTCAACTTGCTGCAGGGCACGAATTACACTAATATCAAAGAAATGGTAGAGCAGAATCATTAAAGAAATTATGTAAAAACAGGAACAGAATAAAATGTGAATGGTAAAAATCAAAATATTTTTTATTTATTTTAAATTAAATAGAATTGTTACATTATCCCAGAGTGAGTTGACCCACAGTGAGTTGGCCGTGATCGGTTGGATGGTTGGTTGGCCATGTTGAGTTGGTCATGGTGAGTTGGCCACAGCAAGTTGTCCCATTCCCGCCTGAGATATGGCTGGTGGCATCTTGCCAGGAGTTTTGGAAAGCCCTTAAGACTTGGCTTTGGTCCCTGGCTGGGATTAATTTATTTGTATGGTCCTTATCAGGTTGCACTGTTTTAGTCTAAGGTGTCAGAGTTTATGTTTTCAATAGGTTTATTTTTTAAAAAATTGTAAGCCACCTAGGCTGTTGAGTTGGGCGGCTATAACAAATTGAAATCAATTGATCATTAAATTTCATCTAATTTGATTCTCAGGGTAATGCTTGAGAATAATTGATTCTCATAATATAAACGTAGATGGTGTTATTTTCTTGGTGGCAACCTCCTGTTCTGTATGATTTGCGGTTTTGGCTTAAGATCTAAGACATACTGTACTTTCAGTGAAAATTAGCTGGGTCTTTGCCGATTTATGTAACTTTTCCAACCCTTTTGAAGGAACCAGTCATCCCAGCTGGAAAACATTAAGACAAGGATTTAAATGAAAGTGGAACATTTTAAATGAAAGTTGTTCATTTTAAAACTGAGATTGCAATTGAGAGAACCTTTTCTTGCTTCCTTGCAGATTGCAATGCAATTGTGCATAAAAGTTGTAAGGACTGTGCTCCTGTGTGTACAAAAGTAAGTTTTAAAGTGAATATTTGGTGTTGTCATTGCTCACTGTTACACTGTTTTATTTCTATTTTGTTGTTTTAGAGGGTAACATATCAAGCAGTTTATAGTTTATTGGGTGTACAGGTAGTCAATGTTGCCTCTAAGCTGTGCGGGTGTGCGACTGCGCATGTAACAACAGAATGGCGTGCAGCAGTTTCCAACTGCCGTGCACCAATTTCTAATATCAGAGGCTGCACGACTGCATGCACACATGACTAAAGAACAGTGCGCAACAATTTCCAACTGCCGCACACCATTTTCTAATGTTAGAGGGATCATTGCAGGTAGTCCTCACTTAACAAGAGTAATTGGGACTAAAACTCCACCACTAAGCAATTGTCACCATGCCAACTTATGGCAGAAGTTCTGCCACTCCCAGCTACCGTCATTTGGCAAATCTTGGATGGTCACAGCATCCTGTGATTTATGGGATCACCTCTCTCTCTCTCTCTCATCTATCTCTCATCTATCTGTCTGTCTGTCTATCTATCTATCTATCTATCTATCTATCTATCTATCTATCTATCTATCTATCTATCTATCTATTTCTCTCTCTCTCTCTCTATCATCTATCTATCATCTGTCTGTCTGTCTGTCTGTCTGTCTGTCTGTCTGTCTGTCTGTCTGTCTATCTATCTATCTATCTATCTATTTCTCTCTCTCTCTCTATCATCTATCTATCGTCTGTCTGTCTGTCTACCTATCATCTATCTATCTATTTATCTATCTATTTATCTATCTATCTATCTATCTATCTATCTATCTATCTATCTATCTATCTATCTATCTATCTATCTATCTATCTAATTTGACTTCTGTGCTGCCCAATCCGAAGGACTCAGGGCGACTCACAACAATATGAAATTACAATGACAATAATAAAAAGAAGTCAAAGAATAAACGAGCCATTACTAAAATCCTAATTAAAATTTAATAAACGATTCAACAACACATACTAATAATTCATACCAAATTCATATATACGGACAAGCTAGTGGATTGATTTAGGGCCCACAGGCTTGCCGGCATAGCCAGGTCTTTGTGGCCTTATGAAAGGCCACCAGGGTGGGGGCCGTACGCATCTCGGAGGGGGGGGGGCGGGAGTTGATTCCATAAAGTTGGGGGGGCAACAGAAAAGGCCCTCCCTCGTGGTCCTGCCAACCTACATTGTTTAGCTGACGGGAAATGGAGGAGACCGACTCTGTGTGCTCTAATTGGTCTCTGGGAGGTATTTATAAGTTCCTGCTGATTTCCTCATTGACTTTGCCTATCAGAAGCCAGCAGTGAAGGTCACAAATGGCAACCATATGATTGCAGAATGTTGCAAGGTCATAATGGTGAGCTGATTGCCAAGTGCCTGAATTGCCACTGCATAATTAATTGTTTGGGTGCACAACAATTGCTTCAACCACAACGACTTGTTCAGCACTTGTTTAGCTTCAGATAATTGTTGAACTTCGAACAATCACAGAATGAGTCAACGTTAAGCAAAGATCACCTGTAGTTTTATGCTAGAGTAATAATTTAAGCTAAGCATTTCAAGTGAGTAACTATTGTTGACCTATAGAAAAAAAACCCACCCCAAGGCATTAGCTGTAATAAAATCATTACAAATAGATACAGTAAGACAAAATTGAACGGGTCCAAAGATGGGCTACAAGAATGGTGGAAGGTCTTAAGCATAAAACGTATCAGGAAAGACTTCATGAACTTAATCTGTATAGTCTGGAGGACAGAAGGAAAAGAGGGGACATGATCGAAACATTTAAATATGTTAAAGGGTTAAATAAGGTTCAGGAGGGAAGTGTTTTCAATAGGAAAGTGAACATGAGAACAAAGGGGCACAATCTGAAGTTAGTTGGGGGAAAGATCAAAAGCAACGTGAGAAAATATTATTTCACTGAAAGAGTAGTAGATCCTTGGAACAAACTTCCAGCAGACGTGGTTGGTAAATCCACAGAAACTGAATTTAAACATGCCTGGGATAAACATATATCCATTGTAAGATAAAATACAGGAAATAGTATAAGGGCAGACTACCGTAGATGGACCATGAGGTCTTTTTCTGCCATCAGTCTTCTATGTTTCAAAGAGTAACTACATTTTCCTAAACTCTCTTGCTTAGTAAGTTTGTTGCTTTGTTTCTACCCTGAAGGTGATTTCTTTTCAATTTTTTTTGTTTAGGCTTCCTTATTACAATGACTTGTCCTTTTTTATGTTTGTTTACTATGATTTTCTAGTTTTGTGACCAGTATGTACAATACTAATTAGTTGTCACCACCTTTTGCTATGTGGGACCAACTAAAAAATTAGACCCATGGTTTTCCTGCATGAAGTGGAAAAGAGAATTTTGATCTTCTCTGGAAGAAATGAACATGGGATTTTGGTTCATGTGTCATGATACAGTAAATAAACAGTCGCAGGAATTTATACATAATTTTGCCTTTGGGGATTTGGAGTTGGCTTTTCAGGTGACTATACATTAGACTAGTGAAGTAGCCGCTTCAAAATCATTGTAAGAGCATAACAAACTGAGAATTCAAATTGTAATGGAACAAAGGTATGAATAGCATCATCTTCCTGTTTTGTTAAATCCAGAGGCTGTTTATATTATCAGGTAAAACAAAGAAGAACAGCACCTCTTAGCGTACACCAGTGGGAATGACATATATTCAATGAATAGCATCAGTTTAAAATTATTTTCCAACAGTATTGGTTTTTAAAAAAATGTCTGTCAAAAATTCTAAAATGCATAATAATTTATACTAATTATTGTGCAAAATTCTGGCATTTTAGGGTTATGTAAAAAATGGAACATCATAAGTCAAAATAAAATCTTTCAATAAAATATGATCACATATGTGTAGAAGTGTTAAATAATCTCTGATTCATTTAACCAATTAAATAAACTTTATATTTAATATATTTAATAAAACTCATATTAATGAAAACATTCTTCTTTATCAGAAATTGCAAGATAGAAGTTATGTTAAGAACAAGATACAAACTGTCCAGACAAGTAAGTTAAAGAGTAAGAATAATAAGTGTAAATTGTTTTCTGTTATGTTTTATATTTTGTTATTATTAGTGGCTGTCTGTCAGCGTTCCAATTAACGTCTAAGTTTAAATCAGAGTCCAAGGCAAAGACTTCCTCAAAATTCCAGTTTATTCTTAGAGCCATCTTGGCACGTCTCGTGGGAATCCCGGATCTGATTTCCCCAGAATTTCTGTTTCTCCTGTCCCACATCCACATGTTCGTCACATGGACCACCAAACCTCTGCCACTGAGTCCCTACATGACCATCTTGTTTTGTCCCAGTGCTGACAAAAGTTTATCTTGAACTCTAAAAGGAAGATTTATTTTTCAGAGATTACCCATGTATTATTATTCTCTGTATAAAATACTTTCCAGTTATATTTTAATTTGATATATGTCTACTTATATATACATCATACTAAATTCGGTGGAACAGTTATTAGTGTATAAGATTAGTGCATGAGCCGGGGTGGCGCAGCAGGTAGAGTGCTGTACTGCAGGCCACTGAAGCTGACTTGTAGATCTGAAGGTCAGCAGTTCAAATCTCATCACTGGCTCAAGGTTGACTCAGCCTTCCATCCTTCCGAGGTGGGTAAAATGAGGACCCGGATTGTGGGGGCAATAGCCTAGCTCTGTTAAAGAAGTGCTATTGCTAACATGTTGTAAGCCGCCCTGAGTCTAAAGAGAAGGGCGGCATAAAAATTGAATGAATGAATGAATGAATGAATGAATGAATGAATGAATAAATAAATAAATTTAGAATGTGGCTGCAAAGGCAGTTTATGTTATGAATGTATACCAATCAAAGGATACAATGAGTGAGTAAATTTTTTTTATTATTATCTTAGCTATTTACTGGAGGAATATAGAAAGCAGCTGTATAGTCCTACGTTTGACTGTCAAAGACAATATTGTTTAAATCGATTGGCAATCTGATCCTGGGATATTTCATGCATCTCATGAAGTGAACTTTCATTCACAAAAGATTAATTTGTTAGGTGTTACTAGACTCCTCCTGATTTGGGGGATTTTTGGCATACAAGATTTATTTATTTCATTTGTTTATTTCATTTATTTGTTTTTCCAAGTACGTATTGGTGGTATACAAAGGTATAATAATATTTATATACATGATACTAGTAAAAGAGAAACATTAGGACAGGGGACGTTAGGCATGCTGGTGCAGTTATGCACCCTTACTGACCTCTTAGGAATTGGGAGAGGTCAACAGTGGACAGACTAAGGGTAAAGTTTTGGGGGTTAAGTGATAATACTACAGAGTCTGGTAGTGAGTTCCATGCATCAACTACTTGGTTACTAAAGTCGTATTTCCTGCAGTTGAGTTTAGAGCGGTTTACCTTAAGTTTGTATCTGTTGTGTGCCCGTCTATTGTTGTGGTTGAAGCTGAAGTAGTCGTTGATAGAAAGGACGTTTTAGCAGATGATTTTGTGGGCTATGATTAGGCCGTGTTTAAGGCGACGTAGTTCTAAGCTTTCTAAACCTAGGATTGTAAGTCTAGTTGCATAGGATTTATTTATTTATTATTTATTAATTAGATTTGTATGCCGCCCCTCTCCGCAGACTCGGGGCGGCTAACAGCAGTAAAAAAGACAAATATAACAAATCTAATATAAAAAGTAATTAAAAAAAACCCAATTTAAGAGACCAATCATACAAACAGACATACCATGCATAAATTTTATAAGCCTAGGGGGAAGGGAATATCTCAATTCCCCCCATGCCTGACGACAGAGGTGGGTTTTAAGGAGCTTACGAAAGGCAAGGAGGGTGGGGGCAACCCTGATATCCGGGGAGAGTTGGTTCCAGAGGGTCGGGGCCGCCACAGAGAAGGCTCTTCCCCTGGATCCCGCCAAATGACATTGTTCAGTTGACGGGACCCGGAGAAGGCCAACTCTGTGGGACCTAACTGGTCGGTGGGATTCGTGCGGCAGAAGACGGTGCCGGAGGTATTCTGGTCCGATGCCATGAAGGGCACTTTGAATTGTGACCGGAAACCGATCGGCAACCAAAGCAGACTGCGGATTGTTGGTGTGACATGGGCATATTTATGAAAGCCCATGATTGCTCTCGCAGCTGCATTTTGCACGATCTGAAGTTTCTGAACACTTTTCAAAGGATATTCTGTTGCGAGTGGAGGAATGGAAGGCTCTTGGAATACATTGCTAAAATCTAACACTGTTTTTTGGCTTTCCAGATCTATCATTCAGAGATACTCCACAGCCTGCATTCTTGGCAACTCTGCCTTCTACCACAATTCCCATTGGAGTATCCCTTATGAAAAAGGAAGCATTGCAGCAACAGCAATCCTTATCCAGAAGCGTTCCAAGTACCACTTCTGAAAGGTAGGCAGCAGTCTCTGATGTCTCTTAGTTTTTTAAAAAATATTTTGCAAGCGAAGCATTATATTTCTATGGATTTTTTTTGTTATCCATAGAAAGAGTATGTCCTCCTTGGAGCCAGATACTACCAGTTGGAGACCTAGATCACACTCTGAAGAGCTGCTGCAAACATTAGGATCTTCTTCATCTGTTGATTCTTTTATAATTGAAGGTAAACTGGGAACTCGGCGTGATACCATTCGTACACACAAAAAATGACATTATTAGCAAACAATATGTCCTGACCCAGCAGAAGCAAGAAACAGACTTCTTGTCATGAAAACATTTGGAATAATGTGTTCAGTCCTGGAGACCTCACCTACAAAAAGATATTGATAAAATTGAACGGGTCCAAAGACGGGCTACAAAAATGGTGGGAGGTCTTAAGCATAAAACTTATCAGGAAAGACTTAATGAACTCAATTTGTATAGTCTGGAGGACAGAAGGGAAAGGGGGGACATGATCAAAACATTTAAATATGTTAAAGGGTTAAATAAGGTTCAGGAGGGAAATGTTTTTAATAGGAAAGTGAACACAAGAACAAGGAAGCATCTACTTCTCTTTCAGTAAAATAATATTTTCTCATGTTGCTCCTGATCTTTCCCCCAATGAAAACACAATCTGAGGTTAGTTGGGAGAAAGATCAGAAGCAACATGAGAAAATATTATTTTACTGAAAGAGAAGTAGATGTTTGGGGCAAACGTCCAGCAGACATGGTTGGTAAATCCACAGCAACTGAATCTAAACATGCCTGGGATAAACATATATCCATCCTAAGATAAAATACAGGAAATAGTATAAGGGCAGACTCGATGGACCATGAGGTCTTTTTCTGCTGTCAATCTTCTATGTTTCTATGTTTCTGTTTACCTCTTGTGAATTAATTGCATTCCCCCCATCAAAAAGTACAGGCAGTAGTCCTTCAAGGAGTTAACTGTAGTAACAGACCTTATCAGTTCCTTGTAATGATTGCAAGGTCATGAGCTCCCAGCTGAAAGTTGCAAATTAAATTCTGGCAAGCAGTCTTTGTGACACGAAATACAATGAGCAAAATCTTCAGAAATAAAAACTGTTGCCTCCTATGACAACCACTCCCCTTTTCTTCTATTTATTCCCCAGCCAGGGAAGGGCCATTCAGTGTCCACGTGTGCTTTGCTTCCCAAGTCGAGTCCTTGTTCACCTCTCCTAACTGCTCTACACATACGTGCATCTCAATGAAGGGCTGCAAATTTTTTTACTATCACACTGTAAGCGTGGCTTATTTTGTGGGTATGGTTTGCCGGCCATGTGACCAGGTGGGAGTGGCTTGACAATCAGGTTACCGGGTGTGTGTGGCTTAAAGGTCATGTGACTGGCTTAAAGGTGGCCAACATGATAATGATAATGATAATAATAATAATAATAATAATAATAATAATAATAATAATTATTATTATTATTATTATTTATTAGATTTGTATGCCGCCCCTCTCCGAAGACTCGGGGCGGCTCACAACAATAATAAAAACAATATTATAGTAGAACAAATCTAATATTAAAAAACATATAAAACCCTATCATTATTTAAAAAACCAAACAACACATTCATACCAAGCATAAAACAAAGTATAAAAGAGCCTGGGGGAAAGGTGTCTCAACTCCCCCATGCCTGGCGCTATAAGTGAGTCTTGAGTAGTTTATGAAAGACAGGGAGGGTAGGGGCAATTCTAATCTCCAGGGGGGAGTTGATTCCAGAGAGCCGGGGCCGCCACAGAGAAGGCTCTTCCCCTGGGGCCCGCCAAACGACATTGTTTAGTCGACGGGACCCAGAGAAGGCCAAGTCTGTGGGACCTTATCAGTCACTGGGATTCGTGCGGTAGCAGGCGGTTCTGGAGGTACTCTGGTTCAATGCCATGTAGGGCTTTAAAGGTCATAACCAACACTTTGAATTGTGACCGGAAACTGATCGGCAGCCAATGATGTCACTCACATCAAGAGTTTGGGCAGAGGTGGGCTGCTAAGGTGGAACATTGATGTGTGCTCGCCCCCATGGCTCTGAGTGCTAGTGGAGTCCAGCGCAATTCTGCCACTGCACCTGTGCAGGTAGCAGAATCGCGCACGGAGACTCAGGTATGCCCCTGTTTCAGCACGGCTTTTTGCTTCCGCACGTGCTATTTACTATTACTGAACATCCAAAATATACTATTTAATTCTATGTATATATGTGTACATGCATATTACACACAGGCACACAAAAATATACATTATCTACTATATAAACTGTATGTGTATGTATACATGCACAGCTCTTCTAAAATTATACACATTCAAATTCATTTACTGTGATAGGAAAAACATACCCAGGAAAAAAGAAAAAAAAATCAAAAGTTGTATTGGCAGTTCTGTGTTAGCAAAAACTTCAGAAGAAAAGGATTTAGGGGTAGTGATTTCTGACAGTCTCAAAATGGGTGAACAGTGCAGTCAGGCGGTAGGGAAAGCAAGTAGGATGCTTGGCTGCATAGCTAGAGGTATAACAAGCAGGAAGAGGGAGATTATGATCCCGCTATATAGAATGCTGGTGAGACCACATTTGGAATATTGTGTTCAGTTCTGGAGACCTCACCTACAAAAAGATATTGACAAAATTGAACAGGTCCAAAGACGGGCTACAAGAATGGTGGAAGGTCTTAAGCATAAAATGTATCAGGAAAGACTTAATTAACTCCATCTGTATAGTCTGGAGGACAGAAGGAAAAGGGGGGACATGATCAAAACATTTAAATATGTTAAAGGGTTAAATAAGGTCCAGGAGGGAAGTGTTTTTAATTGGAAAGTGAACACAAGAACAAGGGGACACAATCTGAAGTTAGTTGGGGGAAAGATCAAAAGCAACGTGAGGAAATATTATTTCACTGAAAGAGTAGTAGATCCTTGGAACAAACTTCCAGCAGACGTAGTTGATAAATCCACAGTAACTGAATTTAAACATGCCTGGGATAAACATATATCCATCCTAAGATAAAATACAGGAAATAATATAAGGGCAGACTAGATGGACCATGAGATCTTTTTCTGCCATCAGACTTCTATGTTTCTATGTTTCTAAGTTTTCTACTGGTTCTGTGTATTTGACCAAAATTTTCCTACCGTTCTGCATACCTGAGCGTACCTATAGGAGCTCATCACTTGTGCATCTAGAACAGGCCCCAGCTGTTCTTCCTCCTCACTCATATCAGCTTCCAAAGGCAGCTGCCTCTCCGTTGAAAATGTCAGATGGCCCTGGCGCTATCTCTGTTTCTGATGCAGAGCATCCATCAGAACCTCCCTTGGACTCCAGAACTGGCCCAGGTTCCTGCCCAACCTCCTCATTGTCTGAGTCTGCCGTCAGCTCCACTGGCAGCTGGCAAACCACAACACAATACTGAATTACCCTTCACATTAAAAAAGTAAAAGGTGTTAATGTTATGATGAGAAACATGGTTCAAAATTTAGAGATCAGCATTGTACAGCTGATTGAAACTCTTTTTCGGATACTTAAAAATGTAGGAAATGTTTAAAAGATGCCATCCTTTAAAATAGTGGTTCTCAATCTGGGGGTCGGGACCCCTTTGGAGTCGAATGACCATTTCATTGGGGTCACCTAAGACCATGAGAAAAGGCAGATTTCTCATGGTGTTAGGAACTAAAGCTTTATTATTATTATTATTATTATTATTATTATTATTATTATTATTATTATTATTATTATTATTAATTAGATTTGTATGCCGCCCCTCTCTGTAGACTCGGGACGGCTCACAGCAATGACAAAAACAATATACAATGACAAATCTAATAGTTAGAATCTAAAATAACAATAATACATTTTAAAAAGTCTAAAAAACAAGAAACCCCAATACAGTGATCCCCCGATCATTGCGGGGGTTCCGTTCCAGGACCCCCCGCAACGAGCGGGTTTTCGTGAAGTAGCGCTGCGGAAGTAAAAACACCATCTGCGCATGCGCAGATGGTGTTTTTACTCCCGCAGCGCTAGCGAGGAGCCGAAGATTGGGGTT
Organism: Erythrolamprus reginae; assembly: GCF_031021105.1. NCBI lineage: Eukaryota > Metazoa > Chordata > Lepidosauria > Squamata > Dipsadidae > Erythrolamprus > Erythrolamprus reginae. The sequence continues at coordinate 313,958,403 of NC_091951.1, forward strand.
CCTGTTTTAAAACGTCGCCGCCGGCATGGGCGGCTTGCCAGCACCCCCCCGGACCCCGAACCCAGGTTTGGGGGGCTGCTAGGAAGCCGCCCATGCCGGCGGCGACGTTTTAAAACAGCCGCGCCGCTTTCCAATGAGTCCCGAAGACAAACGTCAAACTTCCGCGTTTGTCTTCGGGACTCATTGGAAAGCGGCGCGGCTGTTTTAAAACGTCGCCGCCGGCATGGGCGGCTTGCCAGCACCCCCCGAACCCGGGTGGCCGGGCGAGCAGCGAGCGAACGGCGGGTGGCCGGGCGAAGGGCGGGCGAGCGGCGAAGGGCGGGCGAGCGGGTGCTGGGGAGGGCTTCTCGCCCTCCCACCAGCAAGAGGGGGAGCGAATGGTGTGGGCAGGCTGCGGACAAGCCGTTCGCTCGGGCCGCTTCCCAGCTGAGTACTCAGCTGGGAAGCGGCCCGAGCGAATGGCGTGGGCGGGAGAAGGGCGCGCGAGCCACGGGCGCGCGGGCAGGCAGGCTGCAGACAAGCCGTTCGCTCGGGCCGCTTCCCAGCTGAGTACTCAGCTGGGAAGCGGCCGAGCGAAGCGGCAGCAGCGAGGAGTTTGCGTGGGCGGTGGGTTTTAAGGAGTTTACGAAAGGCAAGGAGGGTGAGGGCAGTTCTAATCTCTGGAGGGAGCTGACTCCAGAGGGTCGGACCCGCCACAGAGAAGGCTTTTCCTCTGGATCCCGCCAAACGACATTGTTTAGTTGACGGGACCCGGAGGAGACCAACTCTGTGGGACCTAACCGGTTGCTGGGATTCGTTCGGCTTCTATTCTGGCGCCTTGGAACATATTTTTACAGTCCAACCAATCAAGCATTTACAGTGGGAGTGTCCCTCTGACCTTCCTGCCAATCAGCTTAAAACTCTGTTGGGAGAATTGGCGCTAGACTTATGGTTGGGGATCACCACAACACAAGGAATTGTATTAAGGGGTCACGGAATTAGAATGATTGAGAACCACTGCTTTAAAGAGTCTTTTTAAAACTGAAAGTTCATTTGCCAGTACTACAGGATTATTGTGTTTCTTGAGCAGGAAACCAATGAATGAAGTGTTAGTTCTTTCATAAGTGCTCAGCAAAAGTTTCCAAGCAATGCCAAAGAGATTTTCAGATAAAGAATAGGGAAACTGGATATGGTTTATCATATTATTTCCTTATTATCAGGACTAACCTTTTGCAAACTTGGAGACAAGTTTTCCCTTAACAGAATACTGTATACTGTATTCAGTTTGGGATTTCCATTTTTAAAGTAAAGTGCATCCCATTAAATGCTACCATTTTTAAATAAATGGATTTTATACAAAAGATACACAGGTGCAAACATAATTAAAAATTCATAACTATCTCTTCAGATTCATAGATTCATTAGTACCAATACTTTTTGGGAATATTAAAAATCAGCATTGGTTTGTAATCAGTACAAACCAATACATTTTAATTGTTTAATTGGTATCTGAGTATAACTTTTTATATTTAAGAATGACTTTTATTTTTGCTATAGATGATGTTGATGCCTCTCTATGGAATGACCTCAGCAGTGATACACAGGAATTTGAGGCAGAATCTTGGAGTCTGGTTGTAGAGCCTTGGTTTTGTAACCAACAAGAAAAGGATGTTATCAAACGACAAGATGTAATCTTTGGTTAGTTTGCTGTAGTATCCTCTATGTTTCTATATAGATAGTGGGAAATGAAAATATAAAGCAGTTTTCTCTAATTTGGCGCTCACTAGATGTGTTCTATTCCTAGGATTTGATAAGAGGAATTGTAATCTAAAATATATGCTGGAATCAGCATTGAAATAAAATTTTTAAAAATGCACACTAGTTTCAGAACGTATATTTTATGTTTATTTTTGTAACATTCTAAGAAAGTGAGAGGAATAAATATAGAAGAGAATTTACTGTAAATTATATTTACCATGACTTATTTAATTTTAAGTTTTTTTTAATGTAGAGTTAATGCAAACAGAAGTGCACCACATCCATACCCTGTTCATCATGTCTAAAATATTTAGAAAAGGGATGAAAGAAGAACTACAGCTGGACCACAGCACAGTGGATAAAATATTCCCTTGCTTAGATGAGCTGCTAGAGCTTCACCAGCAGTTCTTCTGTAGGATGAAGGAGAGGCGACAGCACTCAAGCCAGGAGGGAAGTGACAGAAATTTTGTGATCTGCAAAATTGGAGATGTCCTTGTGCAGCAGGTAAAATTGTACTTTCAACAAAGTGTTTGTGAAGATACGGTCATTCTAAGAGAAACCACTAGCTTAGTAATTGTTCAGAGTTAAAATACGGCTGAATAATGGAGTTTTGTGAACAATTTTCACTGTTCTGACCATTGTGATGGATCAGTAGTCATATGATCATGAGCCACCCCAATCACATGATTAACATTTCCTGCTGACATTCCACAAGCAAAGTCGAACTGAGGTGGCGCAGTGGGTCACTGTTCTGACCATTGTGATGGATCAGTAGTCATATGATCATGGCCACCCCAATCACATGATCAACATTTCCTGCTGACATTCCACAAGCAAAGTCGAACCGAGGTGGCGCAGTGGGTCACTGTTCTGACCATTGTGATGGATCAGTAGTCATATGATCATGAGCCACCCCAATCACATGATCAACATTTCCTGCTGACATTCCACAAGCAAAGTCGAACCGAGGTGGCGCAGTGGGTAGAGTGCTGTACTGCAGGCCACTAAAGCTGACTGCTAGATCTGCAGGCCAGCAGTTCAAATCTCATCACCGGCTCAAGGTTGACTCAGATGCTAGATGTGGGTGAGCATTGGGTATTTCTGATACAGGCAGATATGGAGGCGGGGGATGCCTTCCATCCTTCCAAGGTGGGTAAAATGAGGACACAGATTGTGGGGGCAATATGCTGGCTCTGTTAAAAAAGTGCTATTGCTAACATGTTGTAAGCCGCCCTGAGTTTAAGGAGAAGGGCGACATTAAAAAAACACCAAATAAATAAATAAAGACAAGGGAAAGTGGGCAGGAAGTCAGAAATTGCTCCCATAATTAATAATAATAATAATAATAATAATAATAATAATAATAATAATAATAATAATTTATTAGACTTGAATGCCGCCCCTCTCCGAAAACTCCCATACTAGACTCTGTAGTGTCTATCCACAGCAACCCCTCCACCCATAGCACTCGTGCATGTGCCCATGCCCCAGAATGTGTTCTGTCGGGCGCTCTAGTAGACTCCTCCCAAAAATTCACAGGTACAAATTTCAGACACACACACATGTTTGAAAATTCAAAACAATGTTCTTTATAATGAAAATTCACTTAAACCAAGCTCTCTTTTGGTATAGCAAAGAACACTGGTCTCCAAACAAACTGGTAATTTGTACAAGTCCCTTATCAGTTCTGTGATACTTAGCTTGCAGCTGTGAGGCAATTCACAGTCCTTCTTCTTTCACAAAGTGAAACACACTTTGCCCTGGTTTAGTTTCAAAGCGGGGAAAAATCAGCACACAAAAGGTCAAAGTCAGTAAAGCAGTCACGAAACACAACGATCAGATAATCCTCCACAATGGCCAAACCCACAGGCTGCTATTTATAGCAGCCTCACTAATTACCACAGCCCCACCCAACCACAGGTGGCCTCATTTTCTTTGATAATAATCTCTCAGTTGTAGTTGCCTATGCATCGCTCTCCGCATGCGTGGCTGTATCATTAACTCTTGTTCTGAATCCAAGGAGGAGCTAGATAATTGATCTCCTTCTGAGCTGTTTGCCACACTCTCCTCCTCCCTGTCACTCATGTCTTCTTGGTCAGAGGAGCCTTCATCAGCAGATTCCACCGGGGAGGGGGCAAAACAGGCCTGCAGCATGTGGATGTCTCCCCCACATCCACAATCCTTGGGGCAGGAGCTGGGCCAGAGCTAACCCCAACAGAATGCATGCTTGTGACACTCCTGCAGCACCCATGCACCCCTGTGTGCTCCAGAGTCCCAGCCTGAAGGCATCCCCCATGACTGCATATATCAGAAACAATACTTACCCACAGCTTGCACCTGCTGGACTAGGAGGCTTATCTTTTCCGACTTAATAACATGTGTGGTCCTGGACACCAACTGGAACTGTCAGTATTGCCCTTGCTAAGGGATGCAATCAATGATTGGTTGCTACCAGTTCGACCCGATACGGCAAGCTGGGAGCGGTGGTGGTGGGAGGGTCTGCCCACCCAGCCGGATTCTGGCACAGAAGCATTATGTGCATTCAGAAGCCTTGGGCGTGCCAGTGCACTCCTGTTCCTGAATCAGTAGCAAAGGTAAGGAGAACCCTCTGCTGGATGCAATCCCGGGATATTACACTTTACGATTGAATTTCTTAGTGATGGAAATTGCAGCGCTGTTGCCTTTATAAATCAATAATTATATATCCATTTGTTATGGCCCTGATCCAACCCTATCCTGAAAGAGGAAGGCCTTAACCTTCGTTTGCCAACATCCAAGTCCTTGGAGGGGGCGGCATGTAAATGCAATCAATCAATCAATCAATCAATCAATTTTCAAAGTGTTTGAGATCACCTATAGCAGTGATGGCGGACCTTTTTTTCTTCGGGTGCCGAAAGAGCATGTGGGCGTGCCATTGTGCATGCGTCCCACACCCACAATTCAATGCCTGGGGAGGCCGAAAACAGGTTCCCCTGCTCCCCGGAGGCCCCCTGGAGGCCGGAAATGACCTGTTTCCCAACTTCTGGTGGGCCCAGTAGGCTCGTGTTTTGGCCTTCCCAGGCTCCAAAGGCTTCCCTGGATCCTGGAGAGGGTAAAAATGTCCTCCCCCACCCCCTTGGAGGCTCTCTGGAAGCCAAAAGCGCCCTCCCAGAACCTCTGGGCGAGCCAAAAATCAGCTGGTCGACACACCCATGCATGTTGGAGCTGAGCTAGGGCAATGGTTTGCGTGCCAGCAAATACGACTCCACGTGCCACCTTTGGCACCTGTGCCATAGGTTCGCCATCACTGACCTAGAGAATGCTTCCCTTCCTCTAGCAATTGCGTGACATCTCCCAGTCCAAATTGCTTTTCCAGTGCTCCAAATAGATTTTGTGGTGAAGGATAAGAAATCTATTTGATGAGTGGGAAAACAAATTTGCTACATAACCCAGTATGCAGCATAGTGATAGTTCTACCAGAACTTTATTGAATCGCTTCTGTTTTTCAGTTTTCGGAAGAGAATGCAAGAAAAATGAAGGCAATCTACGGGGAGTTTTGTAGTCACCAGAAAGAAGCAGTTAGCCTTTTTAAAGAATTGCAGCAAAACAAAAAATTCCAGAACTTCATCAAAGTAGGTTGATAATATCTCAGTTGTACAAAAGTTTATCTACTTTAAGAGAATTGTTAACGTGAGAGATTTATTTATTTATTTATTTTATTTATTAATTAGATTTGTATGCCGCCCCTCTACGCAGACTCGGGGCGGCTAACAGCAGTTAAAAAAAACAAATATAACAAATCTAATATAAAAAGTAATTTTAAAAAACACCAATTTAAGAGACCAATCATACAAACAGACATACCATGCCTAAATTTTATAAGCCTAGGGGGAAGGTAATATGAGAGATATGATATATCACATTAAGTTTACACATTAATTTTAATAAATAGTTCAAAAATAGTTTTTCCTAAGTATACCACAAGGTGGCTCTGTTTTAGTGCAGCATGGCAGTTACTACTGACTTTCAGAATTGTAAGAATTGCAGCCAATGCTTCCATTTATACAGAACAGTTTTCTTACTTTTTACTTTTTGTTAATATTTTCAAAGTAGAGAGTGAGTCTCTTAGAAAAGGGAAAGTCCATTCCTATAACAGTATTTTATTGTGTTGTGGATTAAACTCATTATAGTCCGTCCAATGTAAAAAAGCCATTAAATGCTTTTAAGGAAGATGAATTGGACACTGGGCATTGTATAGATAGAATAAAATGAACAAATAAATAAACACATAGCTCTTTTATAGAAGTTGTCTCTATTTTTAATAAAGTAATTATAGACACAATTATGTTCGTGCTGAAACAGGGTTTATCACTAAAGCCTTATGAAATTTAAAAAATATACTATCTTCAGTGTTTCTAATTATTTGAATAATTTTAAAAAACATAATTACATGCAATTATTTGTTGTTGGCTTATTTGTACTTTGTTACAAATAAGATAATAAATTATCCCATTCCAATGGAAGGAATCCGCAGTGGAAATAACATCTTTTTTATATGTATACAATGTGCTTTTTCAGTATTTTAGAATAGAATAGAATAACAGAGTTGGAAGGGACCCTGGAAGTCTTCTAATCCAACCCCCTGCTTAGGCAGGAAACATAGAAACATAGAAGACTGACAGCAGAAAAAGACCTCATGGTCCATCTAGTCTTCCCTTATACTATTTCCTGTAACCCTACACCACTTCAGACAAATGGTTATCCAACATTTATTTATTTATCTATTCATTCATTCATTCATTCATTCATTCATTTATTTGTCATACAAATATAGTATTGTAGTATGTTTAACATAATATAAGTATAAAGTAGAGATAGAAAAGATAAAAAAGGCATTTGGAGAGGAACAGTAGGCACAAAGGTGCACTTATGCACTTATAACTGTCAGGAAATTTCTCCTTAGTTCTAAGTTGCTTTTCTCCTTGTTTAGTTTCCACCCATTGCTTCTTATTCTACCTCAGGTACTTTGGAGAATAGTGAGACTCCCTCCTCTTTGTAGCAGCCTCTGAGATATTGGAACACTGCTGTCATGTCTCCCCTACTCTTTCTTTTCATTAAACTAGACATACCCAGTTCCTGCAATCATTCTTCATATGTTTTAGTCCCCTAATAATCTTTGTTGCTCTTCTCTTTTATTTCTTTTATTGTTTTTTCAGGCCGCCTACAGGCAATAGTGATTTTGTGATTCATTGGAGTGGGGGATCAGCAATTTCCATGAGGGTAGGGGAAAAAAAGTCAAAGGGGCAATTACAGCAGCACAATTGAAGGCCAACTCTTGTGTGCAGCATTGATAAACATACAAAAGAGATGGGTTTTTGGTAGTCTTGCTATTAGAGCCATCTCTACTTTTTGCCATTCCAGACCATTTCCTTTGGCATTGTAGATAACTTACTCAAAATTATTATAAAATTTCTTAGTCTTTTTCCTTTATCGACTATGGATGTAACACAGCAAAATGAAGTCAATAATAGCTTAATATCAAATGGATTGAAGCAAGAAGATTTTTTTCCTTCACTCAAGCGGAGAGACTTTAAAATTTAACTTATCCCAGTTATGACTATATCTTTTCAACTTACATTGTTTTTATTGTTTCCTAATATGATTTTATTGCTATGACTCTTACTAAGTTTTGTATCTTATGATTCTTGAAGAATTGTGTGTCCAATAGCACTTTGTCAATAAAGAATTGTATTCTATTGTAAGTGACATTTTGTAAGATGTCTTGAAGGCTGCATATTAAAATTTAAATCTCTTCTTAAAGCTGCGGAACAGTAATCTTTTGGCCCGGCGTCGAGGAATCCCAGAATGCATTTTGCTAGTCACTCAAAGAATCACAAAGTACCCAGTTCTGTTAGGGAGAATATTACAGTATACCAAAGGTAAGCAATAATTTTCTACTTGCTTCATAAATAAATCTTATTGTATGCTTAGCTAACTAACATCAAAGCAACAACATTTTTTTAACAAATTCCTATAAAAATATTTATTTATAAAAAAATTATAATACTTTTTATGTTTTCAGATAGCTTATTTTGCAAATAAATTACTTTGCTGTAAATGAGTAGTAAATCTGTTTCATATATTTATTATTTATTAATTTGTTCAATTTATTTCCCACCTATCTCATTGTGAAGCATCTCTAGGTGGCTTACACTGAGAAAAAGGAAGAAATGAAAAGAGTGTAAAAAGAAGTAAAATAATAAAATAAAAAATGAAATGGAACACAAGAATATCAGTATGTGTAACAAAAAAAGATCATTATGATAACAAAAAAAATGGACAGGTGGAGAGCAGAGAGCAAAGGAGGGAAGGGGGAGTTTGCCATCAATTTATAATGAACAATTATCTAAAATATGATAAAATTCTAGGAACTGAAGTACAGTGGTACCTCTACCTAAGAACGCCTCTATTTACACATTTTTCTAGAACCGGGTGTACAAGATTTTTTTGCCTCTTCTCAAGAACCATTTTCCACTTACAAACCCGAGCCTGTAATATGTCTTCATTAGAAACTGTAACTGGAAAAGGAAGGGAAAAGCCTCCATGGGGCCTCTCTAGCAATCTCCTGGGAGGAAACAGGGCAGAAATAGGCAGGGAGAAACCTCTGTGGGGCCTCTCTAAGAATCTCCTGGGAAGAAACAGGGCCTCCACCCTCCCTATGGTTTCCCCAATCACACACATTATTTGCTTTTACATTGATTCCTATGGGAAAAATTGCTTCTTCTTACAAACTTTTCTACTTAAGAACCTGGTCACGTAACAAATTAAGTTTGTAAGTAGAGGTACCACTATAGTTGAAATTCACATAGCCTGAGCAGTTGGGTTGGTGAAAGCTGTTGTAGCTAATGAGGGGCCCAATGAAGGGCCAAGTCCGGTAAACAAAGGTTTGAATACATGTTGGAAAGAAAAAGAAGTGGAAGCAAGTCTGATTATAGTTCTAGGTGCTATACTCTGAGCTCATGATCCTACCAGAAAATAGCAGCAAATCTAGCATGTGCCAAGGTTCTAGGTAGCATCCAAACTAAATCAAAGTCCAAGTCAAAGTATTCCTCAAAGTTCCAATTTATTGCCGGAGCCATCCTGGCACCTACGCTTGGAAACCTGAATCTGAGTTTCTCACTGTCGGGGTTTGTAAGTGATTAATGTCCGTTAGAACATTAACCTTGTGGAGGCGATAGACGAAGCCTTTAGTCATTTGTTCAAAACAAGATTTCTTTTATTATAAAAGTAGAAAAATAAAACATGTCTCGAGGGACAACACAACAAATATGTCTTCACATAATAGAGGTAAAAGAAGAATGGAGTTTTAGGATGAAGAAGAAGGAAGTGATGTTAGTTTTGGCAGGATATTACATCATAATAGGAGGATCTTAGTAAGGCACACAAAGTTAACTCTTTAATTACTGAATGTCTCTGGGGCTGGCAATATTCTGCGTGACACTCACCCAGTTGAAAGTTCACATCCCTTGTCCCCCACCCACAAACTTGTCACGTTGCCCACTCAGATTGTGCCAGCATGGCAAGTCCTCCTTCCGCTTCTGCCCAGGTGGGTGGGCATAGGATGGCCTTGAACCATTCAAAAGCTTTCTGCTTTTTAAAGCAGCAAAACTTTGATTTTTAGAATCCCGCGAGCCATAAACCATTCACAAAACAGATTTGAAAACAATACTCTGGCTCTTTCTTACGAAAATCCATTGTAAATATTTAAGGAGAAGGGTTTGCTAACAAGATGCGCCTCTTTTTTTATACAGAAGGAACAGAAGAACACCAGGATTTGTGTAGAGCCCTTAACCTTATCAAGGATATGATTGCAGCAGTTGATTTGCAAGTCAGTGAATACGAAAAGAAAGAGAAGTTGCTGGAGATTCTCAGTAAAGTTGAGAACAAAACATATACCAAATTGAAAAATGGACATGTTTTCAGGAAACAAGATTTGATCAAGAAACAGAGGACCCTTTTGCATGAAGGCTTGGTCTACTGGAAGACAGCTACAGGCCGTTTCAAAGGTTATTGAAATTTAAATTCCTTGTATATTTTCAGTGGTGCATCACCTTCTGTATTTTTCTAAAAAAAAGCTATTACAAACGTGATAAGTATTGTATTGACAGTTCTGTGTTAGCAAAAACTTCAGAAGAGAAGGATTTAGGGGTAGTGATTTCTGACAGTCTCAAAATGGGTGAGCTGTGTGGTCGGGCAGTAGGAAAAGCAAGTAGGATGCTTGGCTGCATAGCTAGAGGTATAACAAGCAGGAAGAGGGAGATTATGATCCCGCTATATAGAGCACTGGTGAGACCACATTTGGAATACTGTGTTCAATTCTGGAGACCTCACCTACAAAAAGATATTAACAAAATTGAACAGGTCCAAAGACGGGCTACAAGAATGGTGGAAGGTCTGAAGTATAAAACGTATCAGGAAAGACTTAATGAACTCAATCTGTATAGTCTGGAGGACAGAAGGAAAACGGGGGATAGGATCGAAACATTTAAATATGTCAAAGGTTAAATAAGGTTCTGGAGGGAAGTGTTTTTAATAGGAAAGTGAACACAAGAACAAGGGGACACAATCTGAAGTTAGTTGGGGGAAAGATCAAAAGTAACATGAGAAAATATTATTTTACTGAAAGAGTAGTAGATCCTTGGAACAAACTTCCAGCAGACATGGTTGGTAAATCCACAGTAACTGAATTTAAACATGCCTGGGATAAACATATATCCATCCTAAGATAAAATACAAAAAATAGTATAAAGACAGATTAGATGGATCAAGAGGTCTTTTTCTGCCATCAGTCTTCTATGTTTCTAAGGTGCTAAAGATATGAAAAAAGTCTTAGATTATAGATAGGACAGCTATATGTTGTTTAAGTTTATGGACCTGGCATTTTTTCTCACTAATTTCCCCCAGCGTTAAGTTTGTCTGAATTCTTTTTTCCTGTCATAAAAGTAAGAAATCAGTTGATCTGATTATAATGCAACCAACATTAGCAATCTGTTTTCTAATATACGCTGCTCAAAAAAATAAAGGGAACACTGAAATAACACATCCTAGATCTGAATGAATGAAATATTCTCATTGAATATTTCATTTGCACAACTATTCCATTTGCACAACAGCATGTGAAATTGAGTGTCAATCAGTGTTACTTCCTAAGTGGACAGTTTGATTCAGAGAAGTTTGATTTACTTGAAGTTATATTCTGTTTTAAGTGTTCCCTTTATTTTTTTTTGAGTGTAGTATGAAATCACATTAGAACATTAAACCTAGCTCAAATGTTAGGTGTAAAATTATGTCTTCAAGTTAAATTTATTTTGTTAGCCTAACGAGTACATTGTAGTAACAATAAAAGCAGTACAAAATTAAGAAAATAATAAAATCAAGTACATAAGTTGACTCTGAAATAGCAACTTTATGTTCAAATTATTTAATCAAAGTCATTCTAAATTAAGAAGCTAACATCAATGGACACTTAAAAGAATCAGACGGCCCTGTTGCAGAGGCAAGGGTCCTCTTCTGAAAATTTCTCCCATCTCCACTTGGTACATCTTGAATATTGACGTACATCTGGGAAAGTATCCAAGTAAAAAAATTTAACAAACAGACAGACTGAAGCAAGTGAAATGAAGATTGAAGCAACTAGATCAGTGGTTCCCAACGTGGGCCCCACGCCCACAAGGGGAGCAATTTGATTTTTAAAGGATGCAATTGGAACCTTGTTTTAACCAAGTTAATAGCCTTTTAGCTTCCTCTATGTGAGTAGAAGTTCACTTTTTGAATAGTAAGAATTATATGTTACAAGGGGGAGGTCATGGTTTTAGATATGCTTAGGTGGGGCATGGCCAAAAAACGGTTGGGAACCACTGAACTAGATGAACTGGTTGCATTACCCTGGTTCTGCTACAAATAATCCTTGTTTAGCAATCATAGTTGGGACTGCTAAATCAGTCATTAAGGGAAGTGGTTGCTAAGCAAAACCACAATAGTACAGTAGTTACCTCTAGATACGAGCTGCTCCACATGCGAGTATTCCAAGATACGAGCCAGGAGGGAAGAGAAATTTCTTTTCGAGACCCGAGCTCAAATTTGGGATACGAGCCGAGCGTCCACTAGGTGGTGCAAGAATCCTTGCTTCTGGTTATCTCGGAGGGAAAAAACAAAGTCTAAAGCCATTTGTTCCAGATATGAGTTGTTCGACATACAAGCTCCCTTCTGGAACGAATTAAACTCGTATCTAGAGGTACTACTGTATATGATTTTACTTCAGCTTTCCTTTGCTTTACCAGCCTGTATAGTTTGCAATTAAAATAATTATGTCGTATATGTGAAAATTATAAAGTTTTTCATTATTGTATTTGCAAATTCACACTAAATGAGAATTGCCTGTATTAAATGAGGATTACCTGTATTAAAATATAAAATGTAACTCAAAAATTCTTAAAGTGAAGAAATATATTAATAGCTATATTAGTTGGCAGTTTCAAAATACTGCTTATGATAAATATGTACATGTCACTTCATTGAATACAAATCACAGAGCTCCAGCCTGAAGCCTTAGAGCAGGGGTCCTCAAACTAGGCAACTTTAAGACTTGTGGACTTCAACTCCCAGCTATGCTATGCTATGCTGGCTGGAGAATTCTGGGAGTTGAAGTCCACAAGTCTTAAAGTTGTCAAGTTTGGAGTCCTCTGCCTTAGAGGAAAGCTGTGCCCATGTCATCAATTTATTATGTGTTTTCATAGTATGTCCCATCCTAATCGGTGCACCTGGTGAATCTATGAATGTTGTACTGTGATGTGAATGTTTTTTTAAAACAATTATTTTCATTTGATTTTTTAAAATATAATATGAACGATTGGTCTATAATCACAATTTTCTTTTTTAAAAGACATTTTAGCTCTGCTTCTAAATGATGTGATGTTGTTTTTACAAGAAAAAGATCAGAAATATATATTTGCAGCTGTTGTAAGTATGACTATTTAAACACACTTTAAATTATTTTAACTGGGAAATTGCGTCTTTTATAAAAATAATAAATGTCGGGGCCTTATTCAATCAAAATTAAGCAGTCTATAAATTTAGATAAATTTCTGTTCAAGTCATTGAAAGAAAACAGATACATTTGTAGATACATCTATTTACATCTAGATACATTTATATACATTTATATCTATTTATAGATACATATATAATATAAATAGATATAAATAGATACATCTATTTATTTGTATCTGTATCTGTAGCATCTTGTCTGAAATCTCTAAAATGATAAATGAATTTGAAGATTCTCTTAATGATTCATACTAATGATTTCATAGCAGGTTAGGCAAAAATAATTAGTCTTTACTAAATTGTGAGGGGCGCTGTAGATTGTGAGGGGCGTCCTTCCTGGAATGGAAGGGCAGGTTGCCCAGCACCTGAATTTTGTTCATATGACCTCACGGTGCTGCATGACCGTAACTTTGAAACTAAATCATAAGAAGCTTTTTGGGGGGGCGGGGATATTTCGTGGCTTTGAACAGTTGATAGGTGACTAGTCATAAGTTGCGGTTAACCTGTAACTTTCCTCAAATTTTATTTATTTATTTATTTTATTTATTTATTGGATTTGTATGCCGCCCCTCTCCGTGGACTCGGGGCGGCTAACAACAGTGGTAAAAACAGCATGTGACAATCCAATATTAAAACAGCTAAAAACCCTTGTTATAAAACCAATCATACATACAGACATACCATGCATAAATTGTAGAAGCCTAGGGGGAAAGAATATCTCAGTTCCCCCATGCCTGACGGCAGAGGTGGGTTTTAAGGAGCTTACGAAAGGCAAGGAGGGTGGGGGCTATTCTAATCTCTGGGGGGAAGTTGGTTCCAGAGGGTCGGGGCCGCCACAGAGAAAGCTCTTCCCCTGGGTCCCGCCAAACGACATTGTTTAGTTGACGGGACCCGGAGAAGGCCCACTCTGTGGGACCTAACTGGTCGCTGGGATTCGTGCGGCAGCTTATACATTATAGTGTGTAGAGGGTAACAAACCCATTCATTATTTCAGATAATATAATGGGAGGGATGGATAGATAGATAGATAGATAGATAGATAGATAGATAGATAGATAGATAGATAGATAGATTCATTCATTCATTCATTCATTCATTCATTCATTCATTCAATTTTTATGCCGCCCTTCTCCTTAGACTCAGGGCGGCTTACAACATGTTAGCAATAGCACTTTTTAGCAGAGCCAGCCTATTGCCCCCACAATCTGGGTCCTCATTTTAACCACCTCGGAAGGATGGAAGGCTGAGTCTACCTTGAGCCGGTGATGACATTTGAACCACTGACCTTCAGATCTACAGTCAGCTTCAGTGGCCTGCAGTACAGCACTCTACCTGCTGCGCCACCCCGGCTCCTACCTCCCTGCAGATATTAAATGCAGGGCAGATTGAGGAATATTTAGACACAATGCACCTTAAAAAGTATATAGAAGGACAAAAGAAAGCTCCTAATAAACTAATTATTGAAAAAGAAACAAAAAGCAAATCAGATGTTAATAATTCAATAATAGGACCAGGTGGGTTTTTTATGTATTCTAAGACATTTCCTGAAATTCTGATTAATCCATTAACTTAGGTAATGAATTAAATTCAACAATATCAAGCGTTTTCATCCTCCTGCTTTAATTTCTGTGTTAATTTAGTTAGCATTATTACAGGCTGTTCCCAGTCCTACAGACTTATCCCAGTCCTAAAGACTTCTAATGCACATTAGAAGCTTTTCAACAGCAGTATTTGCAAAAATACTAATTTCTAACTGGATTGATACAGCCTGATTAGGCTGGATTTATCCTAACATGAGGGATAATGCTTTGTATATATTATGAATGAGATTATAGTGAAAGGACAAACTTGCTCTTTCTCACATTATTTACCTTTGTTCACACAGACAAAAAAGATACAACAACAAAACAATGTTTCCAGAAATAGCTGACATAATATGACATTGAAATGATTAGGGGTCTCCAACCTTGGCAACTGAAGCAAAGCTGGCTGAGGAATTATGGGAGTATAATAATAATAATAATAATAATAATAATAATAATAATAATAATAATAATAATAATAATGATGATGTTGTGCCAGAACTACCATTTACCAGTGGCAAAGAACTGGTGGGATCATAAGCCCGAAAAAGTGGTCGAAAATGAGCAAGCAAAACTACTGTGGGACTTCCGACTTCCGACTGACCGAATTCTGAAGTATAACACACCAGACATTGTGATCATGGAGAAAAAGAAAGTATGGATCATCGACATCCCAGGAGACAGCAGAATTGAGGAGAAGCAGCTAGAGAAATTAGTGAAATACAAAGATCTAAAAATCGAGCTGCAACAACTCTGGCATAAGCCAGTGAAAGTGGTCCCAGTGGTACTTGGCACGCTAGGCGCAGTGCCAAAGGATCTCAGCGGACATTTGAAAACCATCGGAATTGACAAAATCTCCATCTGTCAATTGCAAAAGGCCGCTTTACTGGGATCGGCAAACATAATTCGCTGCTACATCACACAGTCCTAGGTGCTTGGGAAGCGCCCGACTGGTGATGAAATATGAAATCCAGCATAGTGATCTCGTTTGCTGTGTTGTACTGAAATAATAATAATAATAATAATAATAATAATAACAACAACAACAACAACAACAACAGCAGCAGCTCACAACAACATAAACAGTGTACAAATCCAATGTTAAAAAATACAGTTTAAAATCCTTATAATAAAATAATCACACAATCCAATCAAACCATACACCAACCTTGACAATTGGGGTGTGTGTTAATTTCCCCATGCCTGGCAGGGAAGTCCTCAAGTCTTTAAAGTTGCCAAGGTTGGAGACCCCTGATTTAGATGGTTAGTCAGATCCTTTTACTTAGAATAAGTTGTGATTTGCATTTCCCCCCTATAGGATCAGAAGCCTGCTGTTATAGCTCTTCAGAAACTTATTGTCCGAGAGGTAGCCAATGAAGAGAGAGGAATGTTCCTGATCAGTGCATCCTCCACAGGGCCTGAGATGTATGAAATTCATACTAGTTCCAAAGAAGAACGCAGTCACTGGATGAGGCAAATTCAAGAAGCAGTGGAAAGGTACATACTGGGACATTGGTTGCCACTTAGTTACTCTTTATTTTAATGTAAAAATTCTCCCTAGAAATGCTTGTTAACCACATCTTACTAAATTAACATGTGACAAATCTTGGAAACATAAAAATTTGAACATTCTGAGAATTGATCTAATGAACTCATACTGCTTCTTGCTGTCAGCAGTGTCTGTTATAAAATGAAGTCTTCATTAGGCTATTTTGGATAGTTAAATGGCGGTGTGGCTTTTTTATGATCTGACTTGCAAATAAATTGTTATGCTAGGGAGGATGGGAATAGTAAGGCACCATCTTCTGTTGCAGTTTAGTGTCACTGGAAAGCACCAGCGGTGATATTCACTTACCTTGCCTACCGGTTCGCAAATGTGAGTGTGTGCCCCATCCGCCCATGTGCAAAGCCTTCCATGCATGCACGAACATGGATAAATGGGGAGTGATTACATCTGGGTACGTGGGCAGGGCATCCCGCAGTCAGTGCTACTGGTTTGCCTGATCTGGATAGAACCAGCCGTATACCACCTCTGTTATGCATGCTATTTGTGATGTCATGTCCAGCCTGATTTTTAAAGTATATGGTGGCCAACTGCTTAAATGCAATATTTATTTCTGTTAAATATTTCTTACGCAAAGGACAAAACAGGGAAAGAAAATATACCTGCTAATCTCATTAAATTGTAAATGTCTCTACGATTACAAATATCTCTTTGAAATTAACACTATTAAATTAGTATGAAGCTGACTTTTCCAAATGGATTCCTGTATATAATGAAAAAAATATAAGTTTGCTTTAATCTGTTTTGCTTATATGACATCACTGAAGTTGTCCGGAAGAAGAAGGCAAAATAGGTGATTCTGATGAGGACAGAAAACTAACTGAAGCCAGAGCGGCCAAAATTCAAAAATGTCAAGGTATAGTGTAATATTTTCTGGAATTTTAAAACTAATATATTCATCCATTAAAGTGGAAATAGTCATTAAGAAAGGATGCCCCTTCCTCCATTAGACATTTTATAAGCTTCTCTATGCATTAGGATTTCCTACCTACTGCTGTTTTCCAAAGGTGGGCAGTAGTTCGTGCACCTAGGTGCGCGACTCCGGTAGGTTGGCTGCGCCTAGGTGCACGGTTCTGGTAGGCCGTGCAGGCACGCAACCAGTAAGATATCAGTGATTTTCACCTTTTTTTGCTTCTGAACATGCGTGGAAGCAAATAGACAAAAAATGTCCAAGGAGAAAAGAGGGAAGGAAATTGCTAAAATCTCACATGAGGATGCTTGTGCACAAGAGATTTGGGTGATTTTCATCTATTCCTTTGTTTCCGCACATGTGCGGAACCAAAAAAGGGGCAAAAATTGGCCAAATTCGCATGAGATTTCGCTGCTGCCCATGCTCAGCAACCAAATCACGCACGCATGCGCACCATGAGCGCCAGCAGATAGGAGCATATCACTGCCTGTTTCCTCATTGTGAAGTAACTATAAGGTGTATGTGGTTGCTTCACTAGGGATGGGATTGCATGCAATTCATAATAGAAATACAGTGGTACCTCAGTACTCGAATGCTTTGGTTCTCGTACATTTCGGATAACGAACAAATTTTTTAGCAAAAATTTGCTTCGGTATCTGAACAAAAATTCGGATACCGAAGAGCCACAGAAAATTTTGTTCATTATCCAAAATGTTACCGCCGGGGGCTGCTGTAATCCCAGCAGCTTCAGGGGGCTGAGGATCTCTATAAGAGCTCCAAGTTGCAGGAAGGGTGCGGGCGGCTGCAATCCCGGCAGCTTTGGGGGGCTCCTTTCCTCATTGCTTCCTCTTATTACCTGTAAGCAGCTGCAAAAACTTTCTCCTTCCCGGCGGTGGCAACGGCGGCGGCTTCCCTTCGAGGAGCAACAGCGCCAGGAACGTCACGTGATGAAGGGAAGCTGCTGGAGCGGCGGCAACTGCTGAGATGGCTCCGGCGGCTTCCCTTCATCATGTGACGTTCCCGGCGCTGTTGCTCCTCGAAGGGAAGCCGCTGCCGTTGCCGCCGCCGGGAAGGAGAAAGTTTTTGCAGCTGCTTACAGGTAATAATACGAAGCATTGAGGAAAGGAGCCCCCCAAAGCTGCCGGGATTGCAGCCGCCCCCACCCTTTCTGCAGCTTGGAGTACCGAATTTATTTATCCCATAGGAAATAAAGAAAATAGATTTAATTGGTTCCCAGCGAGTTAACAGGGGCTGGGAACCAATTAAATCCATTTCCATTATTTCCTATGGGATAAATAAATTTGGTACTCGACCAAATTGGTTCTCGACCACACTTCTGGAATGAATTGTGGTCGAGAACCGAGGCACCACTGTAACAAATTTTAAAATGAAAATAATAATGTGCATAATTATGACTCCAGCATAAATAAGTAATAATTACATTCACCATACTTTTTAATCTGCATGATTTTTTGGGTATAGTGCTCTTGAATAACCAAGACCAGCAGATATGTAACTACTTAGAAGAGAAGCTTAATATCTATGCAAAGCTTGGAAATATGAGTGGTTTTGAAGAAGTTCATGCAGAACCACATCTGCTTATTAAACCCGACTCTGGAGAAACTCCTCAAGTGGCCTCACTTCTGGCAGCAGCTCTCAAAGAAGGTAAATGTTTCTACATATCAAGTATTTTTTTCCAAGGACATCTCCTCCCTCTCTGCCCCTTGTCACACCTCTTAATATTTTAATTAATTTCATCTTTAAAAAAATTGAAAGCAGGCACTCATAATTCTTCCAAATGGGACCATAGTCCTAGGTAAAGTGGTGCTTCTACCTACAAACGCCTGTATTTACTAACTTTTCTAGATAAGAACCGGATGTTGAAGATTTTTTTGCCTTTTCTCAAGAACCATTTTCCACTTACAAACCTGAGCCTCTGAAACTGTAACCTGAAAAGGCAGGGAGAAGCCTCCGTGGGGCCTCTCTAGGAATCTCCTGGGAGGAAACAGGGCCGGAAAAGGTGGGGAGAAGCCTCCGTGGGGCCTCTAGGAATCTTCTGGGGGCCTCCATCCTGCCTGTGGTTTCCCCAATCGCCTGCATTATTTGCTTTTACATTGATTCCTATGGGAAAAATTGCTTCTTCTTACAAACTTTTCTATTTAAGACCCTGGTCACGGAACGAATTAAGTTCGTAAGTACAGGTACCACTGTACTTCTATCTCTCATAATGAATGAGCCAGCCACTATAGAAAATAGTATGGTTTTCTTTAAACTCTATTTTATGGAATTCTGAAAAAGATAGAAACATAGAAGACTGACGGCAGAAAAAGACCTCATGGTCCATCTAATCTGCCGTTATACTATTTCCTGTATTTTATCTTACAATGGATATATGTTTATCCCAGGCATGTTTAAATTCAGTTACTGTGGATTTACCAACCACGTCTGCTGGAAGTTTGTTCCAAGGATCTACTACTCTTTCAGTGAAATAATATTTTCTCACGTTGCTTTTGATCTTTCCATCAACTAACTTCAGATTGTGTCCCCTTGTTCTTGTGTTCACTTTCCTATTAAAAACACTTCCCTCCTGAACCTTATTTAAATTAATTAACTAGGAAACCCTGTAAGTGACTTTAGGCCTTTGCTGAAAAAATCAATTTGGGCTTTGGGTACTGCATTACTCTCCATGGAGAAGTTCCCTGAGGATGGCCTCCAGCACGAGTCCAAAAGCTTGGAAAACTTAAAATACACTACTAAGTGTAGCTGAATTTTGACATTTTATATGTATTCTATTATATCTAATTGGTTAATCACTATCAATTGCATGTATATGAATGATATACATACGACTAATACTTACGGGTTGATCTTTGACCACAATAAAAATCTCCTTCTTCTCCTACTTTCTTATAAGCCATATTTTTATTTATTGATTTAGATTTAGAAGCCGCCCTCTCCTGATGGACTCAGGGCAGCTTATAAAGCTCATATAAGAATTATAAATTCTTATATAAGAATTACTGTTTATCTTGTACGCACAATAAATACCTTAATGTTTGCTTTTGTTGCAGCTGAAAACCTTCATACAACAGTAGCATTACTGAAAACGAAAGACACAAACCACTCAGAGGAGGAGAATGTTGGTGACTCATGTTTGACAAATCTTAGTGAAACTGAACTCTGTGAACCTTTCACTGATTGTTAGTAAGAGCTAATATTTTTAATTGCCTACTGCTTAGATATATTTACCACGATTGTTTCAAAATATGAATATATATCCTCGCTTTTCGCAGGGGATGCATTCCGAGACTGTCCGCGAAAGTTGAATTTCCGCGAAGTAGAGATGCGGAAGTAAATACACTATTTTGGGCTATGAACAGTATCACAAGCCTTCCCTTAACACTTTAAACCCCTAAATTGCAATTTTTCATTCCCTTAGCAACCATTCAGATTATTACTCACCATGTTTATTTATTAAAGTTTATTTAAAAAAATATTTATTAAAGGCAGACGAGCTTGGCAATGACATATGACGTCATCGGGTGGGAAAAACCGTGGTATAGGGAAAAAACCCCGCAAAGTATTTTTTAATTAATATTTTTGAAAAACCATGGTATAGACTTTCCGCGAAGTTCGAACCCGCGAAAATCGAGGGAACACTAGAGGCAAAAAGGAGCTTTGACGTTCCTTCAAATATACCAGGGTGATCTGACATAAAAAAAACATATAGCCCCTCCCTGGTACAGAACTGGAAGGGATCTGATTTGATAGCTCAACTGCTAATTCTCTGCCTTACAAGGCAGAGTCCACCGGATCAAATCCCAGTAAGGAAGGGTGTGGCTAGCTGATGAGGCCAGAACAAGGCCGAAATGGGACCATCCTAGTCTCCCTTAATTTTAAAAAAATTCCAGCTTAAAAAACAACAACATGTGACATATATATATTCCATATTTACAACAGCACGAAGCTTAAAACTTCAGCCTGATGATGGTGAATGTGATTTCACCGAAACGTCGCATAGACACTCAAAATATTACATTATATAGAATATATATTCTAGGAAATATATTATACATATATGTATGTTTTCGTAGATTTTCACGGGTACAGGTATGAAGTTCTTGGCATATTCGGGTTTCTTCCCGTGTAAATTTCAGAGATTCCTGGCATATATCTCCTAGAATAATTAGTTATGTCACTGGTACTTGCATTCCTGATATAAATGTTTCAATCAGATATGTGCAAATATGAAGCCCTAAAACTGTGAATGGATTTAATTAACTCAGTTCTTATTATTGAAAAAATTAGGGACTATTAATCTGTGACCATATTTAAATGGCCTATATGCCATGTTTATTTGAATGTTTGGAGATTACTTGGAAAAAAAATCTGGCCTTGATATTGCATTTATTTTTCTGTTACAAAAAGGGCACTTGCATTTCTTCATTATAGCAACACTCCATTGGTAAAAAAGTAGAACAGAGCTATACTTGGTTTGATTTGTAACATGAGCATGGAAGCGCTAACCGTAAAAATGTTGAAACCAAGATGAAGTAGGTCTTCAAAATTTAGACCTTCCACACATCTAAAATGATGATTGATAATTCTGTAGTACCAGTTAAAATAAAAGTTCTGGTAGAAAGGAGTTCCACCAGTGCCAACTGCATATATATGCTTATTCTTGGTGACTACACTCAACATTTTATTAAATATTCTTTTTTGGGGGAGCAAAGAATTTTTTTTTATTTTTTTCTCTCCAATCACAGTACAATAAAAATTATCACAACAACATCAAATTGTTTTACAATAAATCAATTTCAGGAAGTTATAGAATACAATGCTACCACTTTCACTTTTGACATCTGAATAAAAATAGCTGCCCAATTTTTTAATGCTATAGAAATATACTATTAGCTAAGACCCCATTGAATCCAAATTCTAGTATCTCACATTGAATAGGCTGAAATGTTTCAAATCTCTCCCAATTGCTTCCATATCAATTTTCATATATAATCAATACCCTTTACAAATAGTTAACACCTATTATTTATTTATTTTATTTATTTATTTATTTATTAGATATGTATGCCGCCCCTCTCCATAGACTCGGGGCGGCTCACAGCATACAATGAAACAATTCATAACAAATCTAATAAATTTAAAAAACTTTTAAAAACCCCATTATTAAAACAGACATACACACAAACATACCATACATAAATTGTATAGGCTCGGGGGGGGAGTGTGCCTCAATTCCCCCATGCCTGACGTCAGAGATGGGTTTTAAGGAGTTTACGAAAGGCAAGGAGGGTGGGGCAGTTCTAATCTCCGGAGGGAGCTGGTTCCAGAGAGTTGGGGCCGCCACAGAGAAGGCGCTTCCCCGGGACCCGCCAGACGACATTGTTTGGTCGACGGGACCCGGAGAAGGCCAACTCTGTGGGACCTAATCGGTCGCTGGAATTCGTGCGACCAATTAATAAAATACCCTTAAAACATTTGAAAAATTATTACAGTAGCGTAGTCAAAGGGGAAAAAATAAACCCAATAATATCACCAAATATTAAACATTCTTAATGGTACAAAGAAATCTATGAAAAACTGAATAGCAGTAAAGAAATTTTTGAGATTTCTGAAAAAGAAGCTAAGTAAGCAAAGGGAAAAGAAAAAGAAAGCTAAGTGAGTGGAATGCTACAAATAATATGTTGAATCCAACATAATTAAAGAGAGAAATGAATTTATTTTTGCAATTCTGAGTCATATTTTTTCTTTTGACCTTAATCTCTAGGTACAGAACTGAAGGTAGAGAAAGAAACTTGTTATTCTGACATGCACAATGAAAACAATGTCGCAGAAATGGATATACTAGACCAGGTACTGTACTTTCATATGCACCTTGAACTGCATTATCTAGCCGTGAATTTAGCCCTTTTCCTATTCTCTTTTTTTTGTCTGGACTTTCTCTTTACCTAGTCTATGATTTCTTTCCCTCCAAGCTGCCATTAAATAGTTGCTTAACATCTTAGGCATATATAGCAAAAGTTTTAGACAATTTCCTAGACAGACCAGAAGATGGCAGTACAGCTCCATAAATAATCTAACATAATTATATGTTTGTAGGAAGAAAATGCCTGCTTTTCTGCTTCTCCCCAAACTGAGGTAAGGATGGTTTCTCTTACAGTGATCTATTAATATTCCCTACTCTAAGTTTATTACGTTTTTAATTCCTTTCTCATCCTCAGTGTTTCCTTTCTTCCTTAGGTTGTGCAGACTATCCAGAATTTAACACGGCTCTTATACAGCATTCAGGTGATTACTGCTTTGTGAATTGAATGGATTGTTTAAAAAAATTGTACATTTTAAACAGCTCATAGCTTTCCTTGTTGTCAAAGAACTGTTACCAGTTCAGACATCTCTTTACAAAAATCTTCTCTGAACATTTGAAAAAATGTTGCAAAAAATTGTTCATTAGCTATAAAGAGTTGGAAACTTACTGTACAGTGGGTTAGTTAGGAGTTTGTCTTTCTGTGTTGTCTTTGCTCTTGGATACCATATTTGAGGGAAAAATAATTTATTTTATTTTATTTTATTTTATTTATTTTATTTTTATTTTTATTTTTATTTTTATTTTTATTTTTATTTTTATTTTTATTTTTATTTTTATTTTTATTTATTCTTAATTAATTAACCTGCGTTGCTTAGTTGATGGAACCTGGAGGAGGCCAAGCCTGTGTGATCTTATTGGTCTCTGGGAAGTATGCATCAGGAGATGGTCCCATAGATAGTCTGGCCCTAAGCCATGTAGGGCTTTATCGGTGATAACTAACACCTTGAATTGTGGCCGGAGACTAATTGGTAGCCAGTGCAGCTCGCGGAGGCTGCATTCTGGATTATTTGCCATCTCTGAACACTCTTCAAGGGCAGCCCCATGTAGAGCGCATTGCAATAATCAAGACGGGAGGTGATGAGGGCCTTATTGAATTGTGATTTGGTGAATAAAACATTTTTAGAGTTCATTTGAATGACAGCAGTCATTCTCTATGTGTAGCTCTGAATGAAGATATTTAGAAAGGTTCATATGTCTGGAATTGACAGTTCTCATAATTTTAACTAGATTGTCCAAGTGTTAATGTCCTGATCTTAGAACTCAGGCAAGGGCATATGAGTGCAAGTGTCCTTCAAATAATGTGATTCCAAACTTAACTATTTATTTTAAAAGGTGGAGGAGATTCTGAGATTATGGCTGGGATGTATGTACCGTATGTATGTATGTATGTATGTATGTATGATGTATGTATGTATGTATGTATATATATATATATGTATATATATATATATATGTGTGTGTGTGTGTGTGTGTGTTTTTGTAGATTTTCACGGGTACAGGTATGCCAAGACCGTCATATAATTTTAATTTTAATTATAATTTTAATTTTCAAATTCAGCAAAAAAACATGTAACATATATATATATTTGAGACCTCTGTTCAAAGCACTTCCTATCTCGCTTAAGAATATCTTATTTCCAGATAAGCCAGAATTTGTAAATTGTAAGGTAGTGTGAGCCAAAAGCTATAACGTTAATCATAGGATTAGTGCAGAAAATGAACACATGTTATTATCTGAAAATGGAAACAGTATGTTAAATGAATAAAACAACAAACATCGTCTTAGGCTTGCATGTGGAATTTTTCTTTTTATAGCTATTATGCATTAAACGTTGACATTTTATGAAATGAATGGAACATCTGATAGAACTTGTTACTGCGTTTTGTTTTGATGAAAAGGCAGCGTTGACTATCCAGGACACTCACATTGAGATCAACAAGTTGCTTCTTCAGGAACATGAAAGGTCAGGCTTGAGCCACAGCCCACGGAGCACTTTCTTTCCCGAACAAGAAAAACACAGGAACTTAAAAGAAGAATTCGCAAATATTCATAAACTCCAGCAGCAGTTTCAGCAAGAGCAGCAGCGATGGCACCGGGAGTGCGAGCAGCAGCAACAGGCGCTTGAGACAAGGGAGAGCAGGTTGCTGGAGAAGCAGAAAGAGTGCTGTAGCCAAGAAGAACTGCTTTGCAAAAACCGCGAAGAGCTGGATGGTCAGTTTCAAGATTACCAACAGAACCTCGAACGACTCCAAGAGAGTCAAAGGATGGTGGAGAAGGAACGGGAAACTGTCCGGTTGCAGCAAAGCATTCTGCAGCGCTGGAAACACAACCATCAAAGCAATCTGCCAGCGGTCATCTCATCGAAAAATAACGAGGTATGCAACATTTCCAAACATTATTCAACTTTATGGGCGGTAATGGCCCCCACATGGTATTGTGCGCTGAAATTTTATGAAAAAGTTCACACGAGACATTTGGACAAAGAGAACAGAAATGTTTATTCTCTCTGGGTATACCAAAAACGGTTTGCAAAGCGGGTACTCTTCACAAGGGAAGAGACACTTGTACAGAAGCTAAAGAGCAGGTTATATAGGTTTTACAAATCACAAAGGTACATAGAATTCCTCAACTTATCATAGGGGTACACAGAATTCCTTGCCCAAATATGGTCCACATCCTGCCTCCCTCTCCCGGAGATGAATAGCACCTTATATGGTTTATTGGGTAAACAGCAAACATTTATCTTGTTAAACAGCAAACATTTATCTTGTTAAAAACAGATCCCAAAATGACAGTCACAAGATAAGGAAAAACAGGAAATCCTAATCTTGTTAAAGACAGAAACTACAGACAGCAAATACAGTGATAGCTCGTCTTACAAACGCCTCACCATACAAACTTTTTGAGAGACAAACCCGGGTTTACGATTTTTTTGCCTCTTCTTACAAACTATTTTCACCTTACAAACCCACCGCCGCAGCTGGGATGCCCCGCCTCTGGACTTCCATTGCCAGCGAAGCACCCATTTTTGCGCTGCTGGGATTCCCCTGAGGCTCCCCTCCATGAGAAACCCCACCTCTGGACTTCTGTGTTTTGTGATGCTGCAGGGGAATCCCAACAGCACAAAAATGGGCGCTTCGCTGGCAACGGAAGTCCGGAGGTGGGGTTTCCCAAAGAGGGGAGCCTAAGGGGAATCCCAGCAGCACAAAAACAGGCGTTTCGGCTGTCAAAAGGGGTGAATTTTGGGCTAGCACGCATTAATCGCTTTTCCATTGATTCCTATGGGAAACATTGTTTCGTCTTACAAACTTTTTACCTTAAGAACCTTGTCCCAGAACCAATTAAGTTTGTAAGACAAGGTATCACTGTACTGATATTCTTAAAATAAAACTTAAATTATTTTATACACAATGGATTTTTCCTTCAGTATGAATGCGATAGGCAATCCGGTAGGAATTCTAGTGGGCTCCAGATGCTGGTGTGGGCGTGCATGCGCCCGACACATGTGCGTGCACCCCCATGTGAGATTTTGCTTCTGCGAATGTACCTGAAGTGAAATCTCACGTGAGGACACTCGTGCAGGTGAGATTTTGGCAATTTTTGCATGCGCAGAAGCAAAAAAAAAAAGGCGAAAATTGCCAAAATCTCAGTTGTGCGAGTGTCTTTGTGCGAGATTTCGCTTTGGGCGCATGCCCAGAAGTGAAGTCTCATGTGGGGGCATGCACACACATGTCGGATGTGTGCACACCTGCGCCAGCCTCGGGATTCTGGTACTGGTAGGAAAAGGTAAGTGAGCCCTTCACTGGTGATGGGTTTGTCTCAAGCCCCACCTGAGGTTATCCAGTTTAATGAGCTAACACACGAGATTGAGAAGTAGTAAAGAACCCATTGAGTTTATGGCTGAGTTAAGATCTGAATCACTATGTAATTCAAAAAAGAGAGAAACATTGATGGGAAGATTAATAATTTGTGATGACTTTAATCACCTGTGCTGATTGCTTTAAACTTCTAATATTCATACTACTTTTTACTAGAAGTGCCAAACTCTAGGCATTATCACTGAAAAGCCTTTGCATCATTCTGATGGACAAGTCAGGGTAATTAGGATGATCTAGGAATTGAAAAGGTGGGTAGGCAGCTGTTGGCTGTGGAGCACCACAGAGGGGAAGCAAGGATATTCTAGTTAGAGTAATAGAGAAATGCATGAAGTCCTCACCCTGAATGTATCCGAGTTTGTTGCATAAATCAAAACCAGAAGCACACACAGAGAACTGATTAAACTGGATTTATTAATTTATTTATAAACATAATAATATATGTACAATACCACAAAGAGATTCTTTCTTCAAAGAAGAAAGCTACAAGTAAATACACAGTTAGTTTCATTTCAGGAAAGAGAGCACAGTGTGGGCTGAGCCACGCCCAGCCTTCTAGCTTCAGTTTCAATTCTCTGCACAGACTCAGATGTGTTTAGTTCCCATTGGCTGATTTAGTTGCTATGTCTACACATTGGCTGACATTGCTACTATTGGCTCTCCCAGTTCATGAATATGCCTTTGAGGTCTCCTCTATAATATGCAGTGGGAAGTGAGGGGTGTCACTTACAATTATTAGGATTTCTATATCCATAAGTAGTGTCAGCCAGTGAAATGAAGTTGTTTTAGAGTTTTTGTAGTTTATGGGCTGTAATTTAAGTATCATGCCTTTTCATTTACAGGTGATAATTCTACTTCCATAATGTGAGAAGCAGGATAATCTCAAAATTAGCTTCTTTTTAAACAGCAGACAAAACATAGAAAAGTATCAACAGTCTAATCTAGTGCTTACTTGGAGAAAATTATAGCACATATTTTTTTAAGAGGAGAAGAAAAAAGAACGACTCCAAAACAAGCCCTCTCCCTTCCCTTCCCCTCTCCCTTCCTTCATCAAGAGAAGTTGTTTAAATATTAAATTATTTCCCCCACACACAAATTGTGCATTGCATGAACTTGCTACCCTGCTCTTGATTCTCATCTTGGCAACAGATGAATAAGACAGAGTGTTTTTTTAAAAAGTTTTTGTTCAAAGCTGGTTAATTACTTCAAGATATAGGATGGAAATTTATAGTGGCAGGAAATGATAAAAAAATTGGCCTGCTTTGACTTCCTTTTGTATTCTTATGTACAGATAATGGGACCTCTTCATTTGGACAGTTTTTGTGGTGAGAATTCGGCCATCATAAAAGAAACCCTAGTACAGATGTCATTAAACCACCTCAACAGATCGAATTCGCTAGCTTACCAAGACTGTGAGAGTAGTGTAAATTTGACAGATCCAGAGTTACCCAGGAGAACTGAAAATCAGGCCAACTTCAATGTGGATATTTCTTGTCAACAAACATCCACTCCTGATCTCTCAAAATGGATAGGACCACCCCATCATCCTTCTTCCAGTACAAATCAGTCCGACGCTTGTAACAATCGTAAGTTATGCTTCAATATATATATATTGAAATAAATCTTTGAATCTTCTGCTATAGGGAAGATATGAAATATACCATCTAAATAAGGGAAGATATGAAGTATACCACCTAGATAAGGGAAGATATGAAGTATACCATCTAGATAAGGGAAGATATGAAATATACCACCTAGATAAGGGAAGATAGGAAATATACCACCTAGATAAGGGAAGATATGAAATACAGTGATCCCTCGATTAGCACGGTCTCGATTAGCGCGAAACGCTGCAACGCGGTTTTTCAAAAAATATTAATTAAAAAAATAAAATATTAAAAAACAAAAAATAAGTCCACGCTAGTTCTCTCTCTCTTTCTCTCCCTGTTGCCGGCGTGGTATATGAGAGAGAAAGAGAGAGGCAGAGGTCGGGCGCATTACCGGGAGGTGGAGGCGGCGTGGGGACGCTGGGTGCCGGGGACACCGAGGAGGGGGTGGACGTCAACTGCGGGCGGGAGGAAAGCGAATGCCACGGGGCTGGGCTCGGCTCCCCCCTCGGCTCCCCCCCTTACCAGCCCCGCCGCGGAAGGCTCCATTCTGTTCCCTGAATGGAGACCGCCGGCCGCTCAATCGGGCCGGCAGGGAACAGAATGGAGCCTTCCGCGGCGGGGCTGGTAAGGGGGGGAGCCGAGGGGGGAGCCGAGCCCAGCCCCGTGGCATTCGCTTTCCTCCCGCCCGCAGCCGACTGATCGTGGGCTCCTTCGCAACCTCGGAGAGCTTCCTGGTTTTCGTGAGCTTTCATGCCCTGGAAGCTCTCCGAGGTTGCGAAGGAGCCCACGATCAGTCTCGGCTGCGGGTGGGAGGAAGGCGAATCCCCCGTGGGCTCCGTTACATCTTCCGCTGCCAGCCAGGCCATGCTGGCGGCAGCGGAACAATCGCTGGCTGTCAACTTTTCTTTTTAAAACTGGGCAGGAGCTGACTTGCCTCCCCAGTGCTAAAAAGAAAAGTTGACAGCCAGCGCTGCGACTGACGGAATGCTGAGCCTCCCGTTTTCTCTCCCCCCCCCTCGCCCCTTCGCCTCCCTGTGTTCCTAGGAGAAGTGCTGGGGATTGAGGCAAGACAGACCTTCTGCTCCTCACCAGCACTTCTCCTAGGAACAAAGGGGGGCGAAGGGGCGAGGGGGCGGAGAGAGAACGGGAAGCTCAGCATTCCGTCAGCCGCAGCGCTGGCTGTCAACTTTTCTTTTTAAAACTGGGCAGGAGCTGACTTGCCTCCCCAGTGCTAAAAAGAAAAGTTGACAGCCAGCGCTGCGACTGACGGAATGCTGAGCCTCCCGTTCTCCCCCCCCCACCTCGCCCCTTCCGGTTTCGGCGTTCGGCAACGGAGTCCGGCGCTGGGGCCATGTCCTCGCTGCTTCCGCGCTGCGGAGCAGATCAGCTGTTGGGCGGCTGAAGGAACCTTCCCTTGGTCTTCCCCGCCGCCCACACGCAAACTCCACCATCTGCGCATGTGCGGCCATGAAAAAAATGGCGCACATGCGCAGATGGTGTTTTTACTTCCGCATCCAGTATAACGCGGAAATCGGTTAGCGCGGGAGGTCTTGGAACGTAACCCCCGCGCTAACCGAGGGATCACTGTATACCACCTAGATAAGGGAAGATATGAAGTATACCATCTAGATAAGGGAAGATATGAAATATACCACCTATTTTTAAAGATATGAAAGTTTGATGCATCTCCCTCCACCCAACCAAATTCAGAAACAAAAAAGAAGCAAGTATGAAAGCGACCTACTTTTAAGGTTTGGAATATTTGCTCACCCAATTTGCCTTGGTAGTGCTCTTGTGCATCCATGTTGTGTATATACAGTAGCAAACCATAGGCCAGTGATGGTGAACCTTTTTTGGTTCATGTGCCAAAAGGTTGTGTGTGCATGTAGTTGTGTGTGTGCACATCTATTCCCTCCCTTCACGCATGTGCACCCCCAGTTCTGCGCACAGGCCTCACTGAATCTTGGGACAATGACAAAAAGGCAGTAATGGGCAGCCAAAATTTTTACTGCCACACTGAGTGTGGCTTATTTTGTGGGTGTGGCTTAATGGTCATGTGACTTGGTAGGAGTGACTTGTCATCCATGTGATCAGGTGGGAGTGGCTTGAACGATCATCATAATTCAAGTGAACTGTTAAGTCCTCAACTTACAACCTTACCAGTGTCGCTCACTAGGGTGACAATTTTCTTCGTGTTTCCCGCGCTGTCCTTCTTGGGTCGCCCCCCAGCTCAGGCTGGGTAGCTAGGCAAATGGGTGCTACCGGAAGCATAAATGCTGCCAGCGCCGCTTCCATCCACGCCTTCTGCTTGCACCTCAGGCGGGAGGTGACCATGTGGCGCTGGAGGAGAGCCGGCCAAGAGAGAGGGAAGCTCGTCCGAGGCCAGGAAGGAGGAAAAAGGGGAAAAAAGCAAGGAGCACAGATGCAGCAGCAGCAGGGAAAAAAAGGAGAGGCGAGCCCAGACCAGTAATCCAGGAAGTGATAGCTGCCAATCAGCTGGAGCTGCCTACGCATCTTCATTTCCGCAGGTGGAACTGCGTTCCACCCCATCCTGCCTGCTGCCCACCTCTGCAAAAGGGATAAATGGGCAATCCAGAAGTCCATTTTCCGAACTTCCGGTTTGTCCGTTGGGCTTTTTTTTACACTCTGGGGCTTCAGGAAGCTTCCCTGAAGCCTTCAGAGTGCAATAAACAGCACAACAGGCAAACTGGAAGTCCTTACAGGATTCATAAAAATGCTTGAATGTGCTCATATTGAAATGTGTTCAACTTCAGAATAGAATAGAATAGAATAGAATTTTTATTGGTCAAGTGTGATTGGACACACAAGGAATTTGTCTTGGTGCATATGCTCTCAACGTACATAAAATAAAATATACATTTGTCAAGAATCATGTGATACAACACTTAATGTTCTTCAATAAGCAATGAAGAAGCAATATTAATAAAAATCTTAGGATATACGCAACAAGTTACAGTCATACAGTCAACATGGGAGGAAATGGGTGATAGGAATGATGAGAAAAACTAGTAGAATAGAAGTGCAGATTTAGTAGAAAGTCTGACAGTTTTGAGGGAATTATTTGTTTAGTAGAGTGATGGCGTTCGGGAAAAAACTGTTCTTGTGTCTAGTTTTCTTGGTGTGCAGTACTCTGTAGCGAC
Source organism: Erythrolamprus reginae (assembly GCF_031021105.1). Classification (NCBI taxonomy): domain Eukaryota; kingdom Metazoa; phylum Chordata; class Lepidosauria; order Squamata; family Dipsadidae; genus Erythrolamprus; species Erythrolamprus reginae. The sequence continues at coordinate 313,989,813 of NC_091951.1, forward strand.
GTTTTGAGGGTAGGAGTTGAAACAATTTGTGTCCAGGATGCGAGGGGTCAGTAAATATTTAATATTATTGTTTGGTATCACAAAATTTTGTTTCAGAAGTGGGCAACAGTTGAAAGACGTCAACTAGATGTTGGCACAATAGAAACTCATATAATTATTTTTGGTCTCTGTAGTTCTTGGGCCACATGGGATATTTAGAAAATCCAGCACGTTGCTTGTAGTTCAAATCTTCCATCCAAGCTGAAATAGGTTATTTCATCTCAGCACATGTGAGCATGTCTATTTGGTAATTTCAGCTGATACAAATTACCACATTGAACTTCTGTGGTAAAATTGAGCAATTTCTATATCTAACTGTTGTGGTTAGCTCTGGCCCAGCTCCTGCCTCAAGGAATGTGCAGGTGGATGTGGGGGAAACATCCACATGCCGCAGGCCTGTTTTGCTCCCAATGAAATCTGCCGATGAAGCATCCTCTGACCAAGGCAGCGTGAGTGACAGGGAAGAGGGGAGTTTGGCAGACAGCCCAGGAGGAGATCAATCATCTTTAACATCCTTGGATTCTGAACAAGAATTAATGACACATCCACGAATGTGTAGAGTGATGCATAGGAGACAACAACTGAAGGATTATTACAAGAGAAAATGAGGCCACCTGTGGTTGGGTGGGGCTGCTGTAATTAGTGCTACAGATAAAAGAGCAATCTGGTGTTTTAGCCTCATGGCAGTTTATCTGATTCATTGTTTCGTCAAGATCGTGGTTTTTGTGCTGTTCAAGATTGTGTGTGGACTCTCTGGACTTTAGAATTGGACTCAATTTCCCAGTTATTGGGTGAGCAATTGCATTGCATTTAACCTGTGCCGTGTGTGTACCAGAAAATCCCTTTGACATTTAAAAAGGGAGCTGTTTCTGTTTTTCTGTTTATAGAAACTTTTGGGTTTTCCTTTTATCGTGTGGTGTGTGTCTTCCTGGACTAATTACCCTCTAATTACGGGCGGTTGAAACACGCGGGCAGAATATCTAACATTTAGCAAAATAGTTCAGTTGATCACTTTTTTTCCCTGTTGAGTTTTCGGAGAGGGGCGGCATATAAATCCAATAAAACTTGAAACTTAAACTTTAAATTTATTTATTTATTTTATTTATTAAATTTGTATGCCGCCCCTCTCTGTAGACTTCATGAAGACAAGGTATAATTCCAAATCCTAAAAATGGCTTCTTGAGCAGATCTGTATTGTTTTATGTGTGCCTAGCATTTTGTGTGTCTCGCACTGACATTTTATTTTAAGCAATGGTGGTGAAAGAACTACAATTACTCTAAAGAACCATATTTTGAGTTATATTTTCCAACAAGTGCTTGTTGCAAGTCCTCCTAATGTGCAGTGTATTTCAAAATGATTAATTTCATGTTGCAAGATCATTATTATTTCACACTAATAGGAGCTTTTCTCCATAGTGTTCCAGAAGATTTATTTTTTAATATAAGTTTATTAATTTTGATAATGTTTCCCACTTTATAGAAAAACATTCTGCATGGTATATAGGGGAATACATTGATAAAAACAACGTACAAAAAGTTTATCTTATAAAGATGGTATGATATCGTACTTTCATCTGCTTCTACCTGATGTCCGTCCCATAACTATATGTATTTAGACTACCAGAATGTTTTGAGTTGTGATCCAGAGAATTGAAAGCTGTTACTTTCACTCTGTAATTCACATTAAATAGATACATTTTGCTTGAGAAACTTGAATAAGCTTATAAGTATGCTCCATATAAGTATTTTTCCCCAGAGGAGGTTTTTCTATGAAATCCATACAAACTGGTATGAATTCTAATATTTTCTCCAAGTGCTTTGATTTGATAATAATTGGCGTCCTCCAAAATATATTTTTGTATTTCTCACTATTGCTTCTTAAACACAACAGCTTTATGCATCTCGACAGTAGATCATTTCTGCTTCCTCACCACCACAAAGAATTGTGTCCTCAATTTATTATCTGTAAACATAGACTCTTCTTGATCCATCCATTTATTTGACTATCAATCAAATAAAGGCAGAGTTCAGATGAAAGCGCAACATTTACTTGATTTTTAACCCAAAGGTGCTTTTTCAAGAGGCAACTGGACAAACCTGTAGGTGAATATCTGGTCGATAGAATAATATTAGTAATAAGAATAGAATAGAATAGAATAGAATAGGCCAAGTGTGATTGGGCACAAAAGTAATTTGTCTGGGTGCACATGCTCTCAGTGTACATAAAAGAAAAGTTTGTCGAGAATCACAAGGTACAACACTTAATGATAGTCCAGGTACAAATAAGCAATCCAATCATATGGATTGGAAGGGAGAATTAACAACAAGGAGGAGACAGTGATGATTAACACATCCCAAGTATTGCCTCATAACCCTACTCTACTCCTTGGGGAGAGAAAGAGGCAATACACAAAAGATAAAGAAGGGACAGCATCCTCGCCTGTTTCATAGAAACATAGAAGATTGAGAGCATCCATCTAGTCTGCCCTTATACTATTTCTTGTATTTTATCTTAGGATGGATATATGTTTATCCCAGGCATGTTTAAATTCAGTTACTATAGATTTACCAACCACGTCTATTGGATATTTTTCCAAGCATCTCCTACTCTTTCAGTAAAATAATATTTTATCATGTTACTTCTAATCTTTCCGCCAACTAACCTCAGATTGTGCCCCCTTGTTCTTGTGTTCACTTTCCTATTAAAAACACTTCTCTCCTGAACCTTATTTAAATGTTTCGATCATGTCCCCCCTTTCCCTTCTGTCATCCAGACTATACAGATTGAGTTCATTAAGTCTTTCCTGATAAGTTTTATGCTTAAGACCTTCCACCATTTTTGTAGCCCGTCTTTGGACCCGTTCAATTTTATCAATATCTTTTTGTAGATGAGGTCTCCAGAACTGAACACAGTATTCCAAATGTGGTCTCACCAACGCTCTATACAGCGGGATCAAAATCTTCGTCTTCTTCCTTGTTATACCTCTAGCTATGCAGCCAAGCATTCTACTTGCTTTCCCTACTGCCTGACTGCACTGTTCATGTGTCTGAAACCCTGTGTATGCATGATATTGTCATCAATTTCCCCATTTAACCAGGATTCAATAAAGCATGGGGCAGATGCATTGTGAAAATCAGAATTGCATCTGTTTAAAAGGACTATTTATTCCATCTTGTTAGCAAGTGAGCAGGTCTTTAAAAATTCCTTTATTCCTTAGTCTATTTAAAATTCCCGCCCTTTTACCTCTTTGTCCCTGCCATCTGCGCTTGCTTTTGGTGATCCATGTTTGTAAAGACAGGTGGGGGTGAGGTTACAGAGAGCTGCTCCTTAAAGAAACATTCCTTAATTCTTAGCAGATGGTCTCGTGAGTATGAATCAGTAGAGAATTACAGAGAATAATAGAAAAGAAAGAAACTATTTGAGAGCATTTCACCGAGGCAGCCGTCATCGGCGCCATCTTAAAGAATAGTGTGCAAACTGCAACGAATGGAAGTCTCTGAATTATTTATCAGGATGACATATTTGAGTCAAGTTCCAGACTGTGGATTACAGAGTTTCATGTAAGTTTTCTTTGCTGACTTCTTAGTGGAAGTGAATTATGGGGAAATTATGCCTTTGGGAATAATATCACCATTTGTGTAAGGCAGATGGCAAACAAACAAACAGCAGGGCAGTACAAAGAAAAAAGTTTCCCAAACTGTTTCAATCAGCTAAACTATTTATGTTGAATTTGTATAGCAATGTTATTTTCATATTAATCTATTCTTTTTATAAAGATCCTAAGTGAAAATCCTTTGTGAAGTCATATAGTGTAGCCTCAGTAATGAAACAGAATTTTTGTTAGATTTATATTTCCCCTTTCATTTTAGGAAATCAAGGTAGAATTTATAGCACTCTTTCTGCCTTCTTTCCCCACAGTTTTGCTACGAGGCAAGTTTGGTTGAAAGAGAGCAACAGGCCCAAAGGCATCCAGTGGACTTCCATGTCTTCAGTATCCCCACCTACCATGCTTGAGTATTGTATTGGCAGTTCTGTGTTAGCAAAAACTTCAGAAGACAAGGATTTAGGGGTAGTGATTTCTGACAGTCTCAAAATGAGTGAGCAATGTGGTCGGGCAGTAGGAAAAGCAAGTAGGATGCTTGGCTGCATAGCTAGAGGTATAACAAGCAGCAAGAGGGAGATTGTGATCCCGCTATATAGAGGGCTGGTGAGACCACATTTGGAATACTGTGTTCAGTTCTGGAGACCTCACCTACAAAAAGATATTGACAAAATTGAACGGGTCCAAAGACGGGCTACAAGAATGGTGGAAGGTCTTAAGCATAAAACGTATCAGGAAAGACTTCATGAACTCAATCTGTATAGTCTGGAGGACAGAAGGAAAAGGGGGGGGGGCATGATCAAAACATTTAAATATGTCAAAGGGTTAAATAAGGTTCAGGAGGGAAGTGTTTTTAATAGGAACGTGAACACAAGAACCAGGGGACACAATCTGAGGTTAGTTGGGGGAAAGATCAAAAGCAGCATGAGAAAATATTATTTTACTGAAAGAGTAGTAGATCCTTGGAACAAACTGTCACACTGAGAATTGCCAGCCAACAGAGACTTTCCTTAGTTAAAGTGTTGCTGTGTTTCTTTATTTGCTCTGATCACACCCCCTCTTACATCACTCCCACAATCCTTATCTTTCTCTGTTTCCTATATATATATCCGCTTGCTTATGTGAGCGAGCACATTCTAATCTAACCTTCTTGTGTGCTTGTAGCCATGTTTTTGTTAGAAGCTGCTTGATAAAGCGCAGCTGGCTCAATGAACTTTTTCTGTTTATAAAATAAAGTTTGTTTTCACTATGGTGCCTGCCTGCTGAAGTCCTGCTTTAAAATCCATCCCCAACACAAACTTCCAGCAGACATGGTTGGTAAATCCACAGTAACTGAATTTAAACATGCCTGGGATAAACATATATCCATCCTAAGATAAAATATAAAAAATAGTATAAGGGCAGACTAGATGGATCATGAGGTCTTTTTCTGCCGTCAGTCTTCTATGTTTCTATGTTTCTTATAAAGCCATGGAAGTTCACTGGATGAGCACCCACAATCTGTAATGCCTGCCTGTAGCAGCCCCTAATCCTCCCGTGGCATAGAATTCTGATATGGCTCTGAATCTTCTTAGCTTAGAGATTTCTAATGCTGATTTTGTACTGTGATGTTTGGTGCTTTCTTTACTCTAAGATCTGGATGAATTAAGAATTTTATAAAAGTATCTAGAAAACAGAAAACTACCGGCCCATCCTGTTTTAATTTTAATCATGGAAAAGAAGTACCACTAGAACGTAAATATATAAATAAACAATATGCATTGAATCCATTGCATTTTTATACAGCAATAGAATGACAGCCTGAAGTATATTTTGTCTCAGAACAAAACATAGTCATTAACTGAGATTTATTCTACAGTTATATTAAAATGCTGTGATTCCCTAAAGCATTATTTCTCACTCTTGGTGACGTGAATATATGTTGACTTAATGCTGACTAGGGAATTCTGGGAGTTGAAGTCCATGGATCTTAAAGTTGTCAAAGTTGAGAAAAATAACACTAAAACATACCACATCACAGATGGGCAACATCTGTAATAAGAGTCCACTTGGTTCACTCTTGACTCTATCAATGTAGATTTGAAAGAGTTATTGTATTTTTCAGAGTACAGTGGTACCTCTACTTACGAACTTAATTCGTTCCATGACCAGGTTCTTAAATAGAAAAGTTTTTAAGAAAAAGCAATTTTTCCCATAGGAATCAATGTAAAGTAATGCCTGTGATTGAGGAGATTCCTGGAGAGGCCCCATGGAGGCTTTTCCCCACCTTTTCCGGCCCTGTTTCCTCCCGGGAGATTCCTAGAGAAGCTCCACAGAGACTTCTCCTCGCCTTTTCTGGCCCTGTTTCCTCCCAGGAGATTCCTAGAGAGGACCCATGGAGGCTTCTCCCTACCTTTTCCGGCCCTGTTTCCTCCCGGAAGATTTCTGGAAAGGCCCCATGGAAGCTTCTCCCTACCTTTCCGGTCCTGTTTCCTCCCAGACGATTCCTAGAGAGGCCCCACGGAGGCTTCTCCCTGCATTTTCCGGTTACAGTTTTGGAGACTTGGGTTTGTAAGTGGAAAATGGTTCTTGAGAAGAGACAAAAAAATGTTGAACACCCATTTCTTATCTAGAAAAGTTTGTAAGTAGAGGCGTTCTTGGGTAGAGGTACCACTGTATAAGATGCACCCCCCCACCACCCGAGAGGCTGAAAATTTGGGTGTATCTCAAATGCTTTATATAACTTTTTTGAAGGTTTTTTTGGATCCCTAACAAGGCTCTAATGAACTTCCTGGCTTTTACCATCTTGCAGGCTTTTTTTCATTGCTACTAGCTCTGAAAAAGGTTTTTTTTTAAAGCCCTAATCAGGGGATAAAATAATGTGCTGAAGCTGACCAGTCTAAGGGCGCTAGCCAGATGAATACCTGGTAGACAGATTCCCCCTCTCTATTTTCCTCCCCAAAAACTAAGGTGCGTCTTATACTCCGGTGCGTCTTATACTCCAAAAATACGATATATTAAAAAGTAATGCTAAAATTAAGTATTTATATAAAATGAGATGATAAAGAAATGGTTATAAATGATTGTAAAGCATGTTTGAATCGAAATAAAGTGCATGAGATAGTTCTGCAGTAGAATTTATATACATAATATGAATTATGATGCTTTATGTTCCCAATGTTTTATTATATGTTGAAAATAGTATGCAACATAATTGCTAATAACAATCTGGATCACATCACAGAAGAAAGATTAATATCAAGCTGCAGAATCACCCTGTTATATTAAACTTTTAAAAACAATTTCATTTTTAATGAGTATATAAGCAAAGAAAAAATGTACTTTGAACAGTTTGAAAAGTACGAGCTTTATTTTATTATTTATGTTTTCTTTATTACCAATATTTCTAGCCACCCCATTCTGGTTCAGAGCTGAAATATAATTTACTTTTTTCTATTTTTAATAGCAATAGCACTCAGACTTATATATTGCCCCATAGTGCTTTAAAGCATGTTCTGGGTGGTTTTCAATGTCAGCATATTGCTTCCAACAACCTACTAAATATTCTAACACTTATCTTCTGCCCAAATTCATGGACAGCAATTGGCAAGATTGCAAAGTTCCTTTTGAAAAAAAAAATGTTCTGTAGTGGATTGGATTTTCCTCCACTGAGAAATTTAAAAAAAATGTTTTTTTCAATTGTCCCACTTCATAAGATGAGAGCACTTCATTAACTGGGCTAGTGGCTGCAAAAGTAAGCACAGTCCATATAGTTTTGAAAGTGTTTCTTTATAGGCTCACAAAAAGATAAAACACTGATCAAGATGACTGCCAGAATATTCTCTTGGCAGGACAACTGTTTTCTTCTCCCTCATGGTAAATTTGCAGAGATACGTTTAAAAGCTCTAGGTTCCCTTTTCATTATTTCATATTTAGAGCCCAGCTGCGGAGAGGGGCGGCATACAAATCTAAATAAATAAAATAAATTAATAATGAATTCAGAAAGAAGCAAGCCAATAAACAGGTATATCCATTGCTAGAAGAATACTGAATGGATCGTGTATATGTGCATAATTATACAGTGTTCCCTCGATTTTCACGGGTTCGAACTTCGCAAAAAGTCTATACCACGGTTTTTCAAAAATATTAATTAAAAAACACTTTGCGGGTTTTTTCCCTATACCACGGTTTTTCCCACCCAATGACGTCATATGTCATCGCCAAACTTTCGTCTGCCTTTAATAAATATTTTTTAAATAAACTTTATTTTTTTTATTTTTTTTATTTTGCCTCTTCCCTTTATTTTAATATAAATTTTTATTAATTTTTAAAAAACACATATATACAAATTTACAAAAATATAAGATAATTCATAAATTGAAACAGAAACAAAAAACTAAAACATACCAACAAACAACAATAACAAAAAAGATGATAGTCCTTGCAATATAGTTATTTACTTATTTAAATACACTTAACAATAATAACAATAACAATAAACATATTATATATTACTTAAATTTAAATTCCCTTGTAAGAGGGAAAGTTATAAGTCATCTTATATTTTCAAATTATTTTCTGGTGAAGTATGTCCTCATCGGTATCCACTATTTTTTCTTTTTGGTTGTCCATATATTTTTCATTATTTTTATTTTCTTAACCGCCTTCGTAAATTCGTATTTAATTTCTTTAAATTCATACAAATCTTCCTGAAAAATTACTATACATAGACCTTTTTTTAATTTGTTATATCAAAAAAAAGGAATGAAAGTATTATTATTATTATATTTCAATTTATAATTTCGTTTCTTCTATTAAACCAATCATAGAAACATTTCCAAGTTTTATCATGGTCAGAGTCTTCTTTATTTTTTAGTTTAAGTGTTAATGCGTCTGATTCTGCACAGTCCAGTATTTTTTTTAATATCAAGGCATCATCAGAAGGTTTGGGTTGTTTCCAATGTTGGCCTATTGCCATCCTAGTTGCAGTCAATACATGTATTAATAAATAATATTAAAATATTTAATAAATATTTTAAATAAACTTTAATAAATAAACATGGTGAGTAATAATCTGAATGGTTGCTAAGGGAATGGGAAATTGCAATTTAGGGGTTTAAAGTGTTAAGGGAAGGCTTGTGATACTGTTCATAGCCAAAAATAGTATATTTACTTCCGCATCTACTTTGCGGAAATTTAACTTTCGCAGGCAGTCTCGAAACGCATCCCCCGCGAAAAGCGAGGGAACACTGTACTACCAAACTTCCAAAGCGGAAAGGAAATGCAGCTTTAATACTATGAATGAAGAGAACAATAGAAGCAAGCCAGCAAGCACCATAAGAGCAGGCAATAGATGAGGGGGGCATGGCCAATTGCCACAGCAACACGGAGTTTCCCATGCTTTGTGGGAAATTATGATACCCACACCACTTGTGGGACCTGATTCCCTCAGAACCAGGTCGAAACTATCCTGGAGGGATGGTGAAAAAGGGGGGCATCATCAGGTTCCTAGGAGAGGTGGTGGCAACCGCCCTTCTTGCAAGTAAAATTATCCACTTAGGGAAGGATTTAGAGGGTGTAAGAGGAAGTGGGAAAGGAAGAGAGAATAGAAAGTAGAGGCAGAGAAGGTATAAGGAAGAAGGAGGAGATGGTAGTAGGAAAGGGGACAGAAGGTGTAGAGGTGGAATAGCCACTAAGATAGAAAGAGGGGAGTAGAGAGAGGTAAGATTGAGATGGGTTGAATAATAAAATTAAAATTCGAATGTAACTTAGGTTATTGTACTATTGTTTTTGAGTGACAATATATGTATATTGATTTTTATTGAAAATATGTGTGATGTATCTATGTTTTTGATGTGGAGGGAAAAAACTTAAAAAACTTATATTGAAAAAAAATATTAGGCAAAAGATAAGTAGTAAATGGTGGAATAAAGCCGTGTGTCTTATGGAAATCCTAATTTATTCAGTTTAGATGCTGCCCGACTCCAAAATAATGCGGTAATAATTATACATGTATGTGTCACCTGATTCCCAACAACTGAATCTGGGCAGTTCACAATATAAAAAAATTGGAATTTAAAAGGCCAAAGGTAGCAAAAATAAAAAACAAGATGGCAAATCCAGCCAACAGCACAAATAAACATACTGTATGGCCCATTAAACATTTGATACAGACTGATTTCATAAACCACACATTCCTGCAGAAGCAGAAACTAGTGGAATGCAAAAGTATTTTCCGGATCCTCGTGTTTCCTGTACATATGCCATGTATTCACACCCTTCGATCCTGAGACCAAATGGGCCAAATAAAAGAGAGATTGAAACTTGTTGTATAATGAAAAGTACATTTTTTTCCTTGTAGGTCTTTTTCCTCCACCTCAAATTTGGAAGAAACCAAATAATAGAAATCTCTTGCACTATTTCAGGACAGCATAAATAACAAATATGTTTTGAATCAATGTCATAGCTTTATACATCGTGATATTTTAATGATTTCCAAAACACTGAGAGCATGTGCACCAAAGAGAAATTCCTTGTGTGTCCAATCACATTTGGCCAATAAAGAATTCTATTCTATTCTGTCCTGTCCTATCCTATCCTATCCCTGCCATCTGTTAATAATAATAATAATAATAATAATAATAATAATAATTATTATTATTATTATTATTATTATTATTATTATTATTATTATTATTATTTATTGGATTTGTATGCCGCCCCTCTCCGCAGACTCGGGGCGGCTAACAACAATAATAAACACAACATGTACAATCCAATAATAAAAACAACTAAAAACCCCTATTATAAAACCAAACATACACACAAACATACCATGCATAACTTGTAATGGCCTAGGTTCCGGAGGTAATCTGGTCCATTGCCATGTAGGGCTTTAAAGGTCATAACCAACACTTTGAATTGTGCCTGGAAACTGATCAGCAGCCAATGCAAGCCACGGAGTGTTGAAGAAACGTGGGCGAATCTTGGAAGCCCCATGATGGCTCTCGCGGCTGTGTTCTGCACGATCTGAAGTTTCCGAACACTTTTCAGAGGTGGCCCCATGTAGAGAGCGTTGCAGTAATCGAACCTCGAGGTGATGAGGGCATGAGTGACTGTGAGCAATGACTCCCTGTCCAAATAGGGCCGCAACTGGTGCACCAGGCGAACCTGGGCAAACGCCCTCCTCGCCACGGCCGAAAGATGATGTTCCAATGTCAGCTGTGGATCGAGGAGGATGCCCAAGTTGCGAACCCTCTCTGAGGGGGTCAGTAGTTCCCCCCCCCCCAGGGTAATGGACGGACAGATGGAATTGTCCTTGGGAGGCAAGACCCACAGCCACTCCGTCTTGTCTGGGTTGAGTTTGAGTTTGTTTAGTTATTGCATGAAGATTAAAAACAAAGTAAGCATTGCCACATTTTCAGCTATCTGGATTTTGCCAAACAGATTTAGCCTGGAAAGATACTGTAGCTTTCCATGCATATCTGAATACAATTCTTTTTAGAGTAGAATATAATTCTTTATTGGCCAAATGTGATTGGACACACAAGGAATTTGTCTTTGGTGCGTATGCTCTCAGTTTTCATTCTGTGGAAGCATGCTAATAAGTATAAGGCAGATTATTTGGATTGTAAATGTAATGGGTCTATACTAAGGCTGCTATAGATTAGATTAGATTAGATTTATTGGATTTATATGCCGCCCCTCTCCGCAGACTCGGGGCGGCTCACAACAATGGTAAAAAAACAGTATATAGTAACAAATCTAGAAACATAGAAACATAGAAGACTGATGGCAGAAAAAGACCTCATGGTCCATCTAGTCTGCCCTTATACTATTTTCTGTGTTTTATCTTAGGATGGATATATGTTTATCCCAGGCATGTTTAAATTCAGTCACTGTGGATTTACCAACCACGTCTGCTGGAAGTTTGTTCCAAGGATCTACTACTCTTTCAGTGAAATAATATTTCCTATATTCTAATATTTAGAAATCTAAATTACAGTTTTAGATTAAAAAGTCCAAAAAAGAAACCCCAGTATATAAAAAATAAACACACAATCGAATCATATACAAAAACTACATGGGCAAGGGGGAGATGTTTCAATTCCCCCATGCCTGACGGCAGAGGTGGGTTTTAAGGAGTTTACGAAAGGCAAGGAGGGTGGGGGCAATCCTGATCCTAGATGGTAGAGATGAAGTAAATTTTCATTTTGTTAGAAATAAATGAACTTTAAATAAATGATCGAAACAAAGTAAACTTAGATCTCTTCTTGATTTCCCATAGTACAGTAACATTTCAGTCATATATTATTTTCACCTGACTCCAAGGCTCAGGTTTTGGTTTCCCTAGACCAGAATTGATCAAACTGAGCATCTTTAATACGTGTGGACTTCGACTCCTGGAATTCATGCTGGCTGAGGAACTTTGGGAATTGAAGCCCACACAGGTTAAAATTGCTGAGGTTGACAAACATCGCCCTAGACTTCCAATCCAATTCTCCAGTGCATTTTACCTCACAAATTCTGTTGCTAGTGGAAATGATAGCTTTGCGCTTTAATAGAAAATGTTCAGCCACAAAAACTTGAGCCACAAAATGAATTTTCGCTGCTTTCATCTTTGTAATGTAAAGCCATAAATTGCTTTACTTGGTTTGAAGAAAAGCTTGTGAGGTTGCAGGTTAGGTTTATTATACAGGTAGTCCTCTCCTTATGACCACAATTGAGCCCAAATTTTTTGTTGCTAAGTGATACATTTGTTAAGTGAGTTTTGCTCCATGTTACGGCATTTCTTGCTTAAGGTTGTTAAGTAAGTCAATTGTTAAGTTAGTAATACATTTGTTAAGTGACTTAATAATAACAACAACAACAACAGAGTTGAAAGGGACCTTGGAAGTCTTTAGTCCAACCCCCTCCCTAGGCAGGAAACACCGCTACTTCAGACAGATGGTTATCCAACATCTTCTTTAAAAGTTTCAGTGCTGGAGCGTTCACAACTTCTGGAGGCAAGCTGTTCCATTGATTAATTGTTCTGTCAGGAAATTTATCCTTAGTTCTAAGTTACTTTTCTCCTTGTTTAGTTTCCACCCATTGCTTCTTGTTCTACCGTCAGGTGCTTTGGAGAATAGGTTGACTCCTTCTTTGTCACAACCCCTGAGAAACAAAAGGTCACAAAAGATGATCACATGCCCAAGACACCCTAACAATCATAAATTTGATTTAGTTGCCAAGCATATGAATTTTGATCACATGACTCTGGGGATGCTGCAAATCTCATAAGTATGAAAAACGGTCATATGTCGCTTTTTCCAACGCCAATTTTTCCAATTTAGTAACTTTGAACAGTCACTAAATGAAGTGTTGTAAGCCAAGGACTACCTATAGTTTGTATTTTCTTGGCTCTCAATATCTGTAGAATAAAAGTATAGTATTTCGAATAACACAACTTTGTGATACTTTTGACTAATATAAATAGGCTTTTGGAAAATCTACTTAAATTATGAAACAAATGTCAATAATGATGACACTTTTCTATGCAGCGCTATTCAATATTATATTACTAATCAATTGCATTAGTATTATATTACCCTAACCTATCATCCTTCGAGGCAACAGAACAAATATGTCAAAAGTCAGACTTAGTCCTTATTGGCTGAAGGGATGTTGTCTTCCCATTCTTAGAGGTTAGCCCCACCCCACGAGAAGAGGTGTATCAGGTAAGACCATCACCCCTTTTGAACAACACATCCTTGTGATACTTTTGAATAATACAAATAGGCTTATGGAAAATCTGCTTAAATTATAAAACAAATGTCATAATAATGATGACACTTTTCTATGTTGTACTATTCCATATTATATTACTAACGAATCACATCAGTATTACATTGATAACCAGTAGCTAAACTAGGAACATAACATGGCAAGTATAATTTTATATGATTTTACAATTTGTTAAGTTACAATATTAAAATTCAACAAAATAAAAAGTGTTGCAGCTCCGTAAATATTCTTGCTTAGCTGTTGGGTGCACTGTTGAGCTAAATGAAACATAAAGAACTTTCTGCATTGTAACAAAATGTATCCCTATAAGTTGTGCTGTAGCAAATTAAAGAATTAAAAATCTCAAATTTCAAAACTGTTTCATAAAAAGTTAGATTAGAAGAATCCAAAAGATGATTTTTTTGTATTGTGTTCCAATTGTAAGGTTTCATATCAATAGTTTATTCACGATGATGAATTAAAGCCTATTATGAAGATACATATTCAGAACAATATCTCTTTTAGCTGAATTATTCCCTGATACATATTTGGGCATTAGGGTCTAAAGCTGTTTACTTTTTTCAAAAAGAAGACTATCACAAAGTCATGTTTTAGTTCAGATACAAACCTCTCAAAGTAACTACAGTGGTACCTCTACTTAAGAACGCCTCTACTTAAGAACTTTTCTAGATAAGAATCGGGTGTTCAAGGGTTTTTTGCCTCTTCTCAAGAACCATTTTCTACTTAAGAACCCGAGCCTGGAAAAAATTCCCAGGAAATTTGAGAGCGGCACGAAAGCCCATCCAGTTTCCCACCATTCTCCCTTTAATCCCGGCCATCTTGGGCTTTTCTGGGTTGCCAGAGGAGCCTTTCAGTGGCGCTTAAGGAGGCTTTGGCAGCCCAGAGCCCAGTCCCTCTTTTTTTTCTTTTAAGCCTTAAAGTTTTATTTTTATTTCTTTCCTAATGGGTTTGCATGCATTGTTTGCTTTTACATTGATTCCTATCGGAAAAATTGCTTCTACTTAAGAACTTTTCTACTTAAGAAACTGGTCACAGAACAAATTAAGTTCTTAAGTAGAGATGCCACTGTATTTTGTACTTTGAATGGTATAACGTTTCTCATGACATGTAAAAACGTACATGGATTTGCTTCCCTTGCGCTATCCGTTTTGCCCTGAATTTGTCTCAGAACTCTGAAAACTTTGAAAATATGCAACAAACAGGATTCCACCTTCCATTTTCAGAATGATGGTGTCATACATTTGGGGGGGGGGGGGGAGAGAATCATGGTTTTTGTAAGGAATACTATGAAATTGCTACTTACTTAAATAGCAGCCAAGGCCTGGTGCTTTCTTGATTAAACTAAAGCTTTTTCTCGTAATTTCCTTCCACTTTCTTCTAAATACATTCTCCTTTCTGGAACTTTCAAATACAAATCCTTCTGTGTCTTGCTCTTATCAGAAAGGCTGATAACTAATCTTTGCTCAAGGGTACCACACTTAATGATTCTTCCATTAGAACAGTGGTTCTCAACCTTTCTAATGCCGCGACCCCTTAATACATTTCCCCATGTTGTGGTGACCCCCAATCATAAGTCTACCACCAATTCTCCCAACAGAGCTTTAAGCTGATTGGCAGGAAGGTCAGAGGGACACCCCCACTGTAAACGCCTGATTGTTTGGATTGCAAAAATATGTTCCAAAGCACTAGAATAGAAGCTTTAGTTCCTAACACCGTGGGAAATTTGTCTTTTCCCCATGATCTTAGGCGACCCCTGTGAAACGGTCATTTGACCCCCAAAGGTGTCCTGACCGCCAGGTTGAGAACCACTGCATTAGAATCTCTATTCCTAAACTTCCATTATTCCATATTCTGGCATATAAAATGAGAATAAATATATCATTGTTTTGTTTGTAAAATGCTTGCTTAACCCCTTCGCTCACTCTGTACTGTAAGACTATACATTCCTCGTTCTCTTAACTAGGGGGCGTTTGCCCAGGTTCGCCTGGTGCACCAGTTGCGGCCCTATCTGGACCGGGACTCATTGCTCACAGTCACTCATGCCCTCATCACCTCGAGGTTCGACTACTGTAACGCTCTCTACATGGGGCTACCTTTGAAAAGTGTTCGGAAACTTCAGATCGTGCAGAATGCAGCTGCGAGAGCAATCATGGGCTTACCTAGGTATGCCCATATTTCACCATCACTCCGCAGTCTGCATTGGCTGCCGATCAATTTCCGGTCACAATTCAAAGTGTTGGTTATGACCTTTAAAGCCCTTCATGGTACTGGACCAGAATATCTCCGAGACCGCCTCCTGCCGCACGAATCCCAGCGACCGATTAGGTCCCACAGAGTGGGCCTTCTCCGGGTCCCGTCAACTAAACAATGTTGGTTGGCGGGCCCCAGGGGAAGAGCCTTCTCTGTGGCGGCACCAGCTCTCTGGAACCAGCTCCCCCCAGAGATTAGAACTGCCCCTACTCTTTCTGCCTTCCGTAAACTCCTTAAAACCCACCTTTGCCGTCAGGCATGGGGGAAATGAAACACCTCCCCCGGGCATGTTCAATTTATACATGGTATGCTTGTGTGTGTGTCTGTTAGTATATGGGGTTCTTTTAAATCTTTAAATATTTTAAAGTTATTTGGATTATTTATGATTTGTTCTATCTTGTTGTGAGCCGCCCCGAGTCTTCGGAGAGGGGCGGCATACAAATCTAAATAATAAATAAATAAAATAAAATCTTTTCTTGTAAGGTCAGTGGTTGATGACCCTGATATTAAATCCCATATCTTTAAAAACAACTAGGAGCATAAAAAAATTGAAACTGTGCCGGAATTGCCTTTAAATCATGCATTATTCAAATAGTGCTGTCATGGCAACCATGGAGAAGGTACAGTACATGTTTTATTGGATCAGTTTTTCTGATGTGTATATACCCCATTGAGTTGCACAGAAGGTACATACATTATATTAACAATTCATTTTCTCATAAAACATAATCCTGCAGGATGTTAACTGTGCCTTAAAAGACAGTGAGATATTTATTTTAAAGTAAATATTTTGAATACTTTTGGATATACAGTATAACATATTCAAATATACTTTTTAAAAAAATATATAAATTATGGACTAAATTCTCTGAATATACTATAAATTGTGTTGAGGCATTCACATTTCTCAGACTTCATGTATTGGGGAACTAAAAGATGGCACTGCATTTAAGAGGCTTTCCTGATGCTCCTGGTTTGTTCTTAAGAAGATTTTGCAACCAGAAGTGAATATATGTTTAGTGGCTAACAATAAAGGAAATGCTAGAAAGTGACATCTCCCTGGGCCAGACACAAATCTGAAAAAAAACATCTTAGGCATTTGAAGCTGGTGCTGCTAAATGCAAATTCAGCCTTTACTAAAAATTATTACCCTTCAGGTTTATGCTATGTAGGCAGCATTTAGAAACTTAGCATCTTTTCTGCCTGGCCACTATAAAAAGTTGCTTATGCTTAGTCATATAAATTCATGTAAATGGTCCATAAATTTTGTACTGTTTGTACTAAAAGCAATTGTTAGAGGAAAGGCTAGTGTCCTTAGAAAGGCACAAACTGCTCAAAATGGCTATTCCCTTATTTCCCAGATCTTTAAACCTTCCAGAGACTGCTACCTTAAGGTCTCCCCGTGAGGAGTAACTGCCTGAAGCACCTGTGGGTGCTCTCAGGTCCTCTCCTTGTCAAGAAAGGAATTATTGAAGAACTGGTCTTCTTTTCACATGTTCATTGCCCCGAAGTTCGTGGAGTTATCTTCAGTCTGTCATTTCTTCCCTGAAAGACCTAACATGGAATCTACGAGAGTCGCCCAGAAAGTAATGCACCACATTTTTTTCCTCAGCCTACAGTAATGGTACGAATCTGAAACTTTAGATATACATTATTTGAATTGCCAGGAGTGCGTGTGTAAATTTTGCGCTTCTTCAGACAGATAGCGTAGCTGCAGCAGTGTTTCGGATTGGCGTCTGTAAGTAACGTTAATGTGCGTTACAAGCAGCGTGTCGTTATTGCATTTCTCACTGCAGAGAAAGAAACTGTTGGGAACATTCACAAACATTTGTGTACAGTTTATGGAAAATCTGCAGTCAACAGAAGTACAGTTAGTCGCTGGCCACAGAGCCGCCCCGAGTCTGCGGAGAGGGACGGCATACAAATCTAATAAATAATAATAATAAATAATAATAGTAAGGCCATTAGAAAACAATGCACAGTGAAGAAATGGCTTCGTGACCAGAGCAAGGAGTGCTACCGACAGGGCATAGGCGCCCTTGTGTCTCACTATGGTGGAGGAAGGCCATTGAATGGGACGGTGATTACATGGAAAAATAGGGAGTGTAGAAGAAACATCATTCTTTCTTGTGTGTAAATTTCATTGTGTTCAATAAATAATAGTTGAAGAAATAAAATGTGGTGCATTACTTTCTGGGCGATCCTCATATAAGATTCACCCAAAAATATTTAGAGGTAGTGCCCTCCACTGAATAGCTATATTCTCTGACTATTGTGGGAGTTAAATCTCAGAGTTGTTGGCTACATAAGGCTGCAATAAATGTGCTGATTTATACTGATGGTAAATATTCATATTTATTTTCATATGAATATTTTGTGTTCAGGAAGTACTGCACATTGAAGAATAATACTTTCATTTGTAGTATATAGTATTGAATATTTAAAAGTCTGCTTATTGTCAGAGTTTTTTTAAAAAAAAATACCCTTGAATTTAATAGTCACCTAAAAAGCTTACAGTGGCAGAGAAAGGGTTAAATTGTGGGGGTTTTTTTACTGTTTGAATCCAAAGCATTTAAATGGGGCTGAAATTTGCCCTCGTTTGAAAAAGTTAGTTTTGAACATAAACACATTCATGCTGTGCTTGTTTTTGAACATAAATACAATCACGCTGTGTTTGTAATGAAGGCATTTAGTCCTTGGAAAGACACTTCTCTGGTGTACAAGCGCTCGTTCTCAGCTTGATGGACTTTAAGGATGGTGATGGGAGGGTGATGGAAGGTGAATGGTTTCCCCTCCCAAATTGTACAATATTTGTAGTTATTTCTGCTAACTGGCTTTTAAGGAGGTTCTCATAGCCAGTTCAGTGGGTGAACGGTAGGGTCTGATTGGATTGGATCCAGAAATTGGTATTTGTAATAATCTAAAAAACCCCAATTTAAAGAACCAATCATACATACAAATATACCAGGTATAAATTCTATAAGCCTAGGAGGAAGGGAAAATTTCAATTCCCCCATGCCTGACGACAGAGGTGGGTTTTGAGGAGCTTACGAAAGGCAAGGAGGGTGGGGGCAACTCTGATTTCTGGGGGAGTTGGTTCCAGAGGGTCGGGGCTGCCACAGAGAAGGCTCTTCCCCTGGGGCCCACCAGACGACATTGTTTAGTCGACGGGACTCGGAGAAGGCCAACTCTGTGGGACCTAACTGGTCGCTGGGATTCGTGCGGCAGAAGGCAGTCCCGGAGACATTCTGGTCCGATGCCATGAAGGGCTTTATAGGTCATAGCCAACACTTTGAATTGTGACCGGAAACCGATTGGCAACCAATGCAGACTGCGGAGTAACATGGGCAAATTTGGGGAAGCCCATGATAGCTGTCGCAGCTGCATTCTGCACAATCTGAAGTTTCCGAAGTTTTCAAAGGTAGCCCCATGTAGAGAGCGTTACAGTAGTCAAACCTCGAGGTGATGAGGGCATGAGTGACTGTGAGCAGTGAGTCCCGGTCCAGGTAGGGTCGCAACTGGTGCACCAGGCGAACTTGGGCAAATGTCCCCAGCATTCCTGCATTTCACTCAACTGGATTATCTTTTTGATTTTTTAAAAAGTTTATTAAATATTTAATTAATTTTACTGGGTTTTGGTCATCTTATTTACTTGTGAAAAATAAAATGGAATGGTCACGCTACATGTTTTTGCAAATTTGTTAGAAGGAAATCAATTTAATTTACCCATAGAAAATAAATCATAGAAGTCTAAAACTACTAGGGATTTTATTTGTTATTGTATAATTATTGCCCAAGTGGGAAACAGACATATGTAAGATTAGAATTCTTTATTGACCGAGTATGATTGGACACACAAGGAATTTGTCTTTGGTATATACAGTATGCTCTCAGTATACATAAAAGAAAAGATACATTCATAAGGTACAATGATAGTCATAGGGTACAAATAAGTGATCAAATAATACTAGGAAACAATCTAAATCATAGGGATACAATCAACAAATTACAGTCATTCAGTCATAAGTGGGAAAAGATGGGTGATAGGAACAATGAGAAGATTAATAGTAATAGTAGTGTAAACTTAGTTTGACGATTTTGAGGGAATTATTTGTTTAGCAGAGTGATGACTTTCAAAACTGTTCTTGTATCTAGTTGTTCTGGTGTGCAGTGCTCTATAGCATTATTTTGAAGGTAGGGGTTGAAACAATTTATGTCCAAGATGCGAGAGGTCTGTGAATCTTTTTCACTCATGCAGTATACAGGTCCTCAATGGAAGGCAGGTTGGTAGCAATTGTTTTTTCTGCAGTTATTTTCACATGCCAAAATATATTAACGCTGGATACTTTGCACTTTACTTGGTGGGTGGTGGTTGTATTTGGTTGCCTTGTTTTAGGCAGTGAAATATCTTGGGCTGGCCCCATAATATAGCCATTAAGAAAATTCTTGAATATTATCTTTACCAGTGCAACGTGCATAGACTACCTCCGGAACCACCTGCTACCGCACGAATTCCAGCGACCGATAAGGTCCCACAGAGTTGGCCTTCTCCGGGTCCCGTCGACTAAACAATGTTGTTTGGCGGGCCCCAGGGGAAGAGCCTTCTCTGTGGCGGCCCCGGCCCTCTGGAACCAACTCCCCCCGGAAATTAGAATTGCCCCCACCCTCCCTGTCTTTCGTTAACTACTCAAGACTCATTTATACTGCCAGGCATGGGGGAGTTGAGATATTCCTTCCCCCTAGGCCATTACAAGTTATGCATGGTATGTCTGTGTGTATGTTTGGTTTTATAATAAGGGTTTTTAGTTGTTTATTATTGGATTGTCACACGCTGTTTTTATCATTGTTGTTAGCCGCCCCGAGTCTACGGAGAGGGGTGGCATACAAATCCAATAAATAATAATAATAATAATAACAACAATAACAACAACAACAACAATAATAATAATAATTATTATTATAGTGCAAGAAATAATTTTAACCCACCTATGCTTTTATGTTCTAGATATGAATGCATTGCAGAGCCAGTACCCAAGTTTACAAGATTTTGATTCAACTCATGGCAACTTTCAGTTACTTCACCCTTCAGATGTTCTACTTCATAATTTACCTTGCGACATGGAACAAGATTCGGAAAACGGCGGCATGGAAGAAAACATTGTTTATCTCTAATTCCTCATTTGTAATATTAATACAGTAGCACTTTGGGGTAGCTTTTATAATTGTAGTTATTCTGTATTCAGATTGCTTTGCCAGTATATTATTTATTTCAAAATACACGTTTTCCCTATCCGTAGGATGCAAATTAAGTTATTTTTTAAAATATACCTGTAATATTTAAATTGTGACTTTTGAAACATGGATGAGCTCTAAAACTACACCTGGTGTATATATGTATATATACATATGTATTTGTATGTCTGAAATAAGATTATCAACATTGGACTAGGTGAAGAGGAAAGATTTTTGCTTTAGATTATGTACACTATAATTTGAGCAGCTAAAATGTAAGAATGCAACTTCAATTACAAAAAAAAGCACCAAGTGATAACAAATGATGTAATGGAAAAACAGAAACGAGAACCTCGGTCTGTTGCTGTTGTACTTTATGAATGTACCATGGTGGATTTACTACAGATTTTTATCAGCATAAGTCCAATCGTTACCTCAGGTTGCTTCCCTTCAGACACATTGAACTTCAGTTGATGGAATCAACAAGAATCAGATTGAGGAAGGCATTGTTCTCAGTTACATGGCCATGTCTTTCGTACTAATTTCATAATACAGTGATACCTCGTCTTACAAACGCCTCGTCATACAAACTTTTCGAGATACAAACCCGGGGTTTAAGATTTTTTTGCCTCTTCTTCCAAACTATTTTCACCTTACAAACCCACCGCTGCCACTAGGATGCTCCGCCTCCGGACTTCTGTTGCCAGCGAAGCACCCTTTTTTGCACTGCTGGGATTCCCCTGAGGCTTCCCTCCATGGGAAACCCCATCTCCAGACCTCTGTGTTTTTGCGATGCTGCGATTTCACTGAGGCTCCCCTCGCTGGGAAACCCCACTTCTGGACTTCCGTTGCTAGCGAAGCACCCGTTTTTGCGATGCTGGGATTCCCCTGCAGCATCGCAAAAACACAGATGTCCGGAGGTGGGGTTTCCTATGGAGGGGAACCTCAGGGGAATCCCAGCAGCGCAAAAACAGGCGCTTCGGCTGGCAAAAGGGGTGAATTGCACGCATTAATCGCTTTTCCATTGATTCCTATGAGAAACACTGTTTCGTCTTACAAACTTTTCACCTTAAGAACCTCATCCCGGAACCAATTAAGTTTGTAAGACAAGGTATCACTGTATGTACATAGACAAGATTGTGTCCTGAAATAGTGATAAAAAGCCTGGAAAATGCTGATTAACCTAGTTTAATTCAGACCACATGTCTGTGGGTGGTGAAGCCTGCCTGTTCTCTTGAAATAAGACCTCTTCTGAATCACTACATCTTTTCAATTGAATTAACACACTAGGACCTTTGCCACAGTATAGTTATTTTTATCTTGTTCAGTTGTGAACTTTTTGATCTATAGTGTAATGTGGTCCTCTTAACAGCAAAGAGTTTTAGTAAATAATTCATGGCACATATTTGTCACTTCAAGCTACATTTGTTACATTCCTTCAACATTTTTGTCATTTTCATCAATTATGCACAACACCTTTTGCTTTCCAGGGATCAGTTTTATGTATTGCCTTATAATTTGTCCTTAACTATTCAGAGTGGCCTTTCATATCAAAAGCAGCAAAATGCATGACATTTCTCTCACACATGGGATAGAAGACTATGAAGTGGAATAAGAGCAAATGCAGGATTTTTCCTCTTTAAACAATAAGCCAAGATCCACTAATATTTGTTTTTACATGCATGGACTGTCAATCAGTATATATCTTTCAGAATGGAGAGCTTTGGTGCACTATAATAAACAAGGATCTTTTCTGTACATTTTGCAAATGAATTGTATACTTTTTGAATGGAATTATTAGTTTCAATCTCCAAATGCGTGTTTCTGTGTATGTGCACATACACAGCTGACTGTATGTGTGGAATTTTCAATATGACATTGAAAAATTCCATCTGAGCTGAATGTAATTCCTAGTTGTAACGTGGACATCAATGTATTTTTCTTGATGATAATCACAAAGTGGTATCCTAAAACTTAACTTATGGACCTTCCTTCCTTCCTTCCTTCCTTCCTTCCTTCCTTCCTTCCTTCCTTCCTTCCTTCCTTCCTTCCTTCTCCTTCCTTCCTTCCTTCCTTCCCTCCCTTACTTATTTACTTACTTATCTACCTACCTACCTATTTACTTTACTTACTCTGTCCAGTCAACAGTTGCAGGGTTTCCTGGTGTAATTACTTGCTTATGAGTCCATTCATAGATCAAGTCTGACTTCATTTAGCTTTTTTAAGAATAGCCAAGATCTGCCATAATAATAATAATTTATTAGATTTGTATGCTGCCCGTCTCTGTAGAATCAAGTAACTGCAGATGATTTCATTTACGGTTATTGCAGTGGTGAGATTCTCAGTGTTTCAGGGAGTTATAATTCTTGTAAAGATGATCTGTATAGGTTGCCTTAGGATTCAGTCAGCCCTTTCCTCACTTCTATCATTCAATACTTCTTTCAGAGAACTCTCTGCAACTATGAATACTATCCCCAATTTCCCTGCCACCTCTATATGCGTTTACTGATCACTTAATTTAAAAAAAACTCAAGTCTTCGGAGAGGGGTGGCATACAAATCTAGTAAATAATAATAATAATAATAATAATTATTATTATTATTATTATTATTATTATTATTATTATTATTATTATAATTATTTAAACAGCAAGCCTGTAGCAATACTGTATGTTGCAAACTCCTAAAAACTATGTTTCTTTTCCACTTGGTGAAAACTACATGTTTTGTGTCCCCTTCCCCTTTGTTTCAGTTATGGATGAAACGTTAATTCTAAATCTGCAGGAGTTGTTTTTCCTCACTGGATAAATGGCCTCCTATGTATCCCATCTTTAGATCCATTTGACATAGTCTTCAGTCTGGAAAAATATGCCCTTGTATGCAGCTTGGTTAGCTTGCTGAATTTTCATAATTGACTGAAATGGGACATTTCACAGTGCATGCTAGAATAACACCATAGTGAATTGAAGGCTTGTTGAGAAGGAAGCGTGTTTTTGATTGATGGAGAACTAAAAGGGAGGGGGAGTAAACTTATTGACTAATGGGTTTATGGGAGACAAAATTTGCAGATAGGCTGAATTCTCAGAGCTAGCTATTAGTGTTCTAGATTGAGCATAGAAACATAGAAGATCGATGGCAGAAAAAGACCTCATGGTCCATTTAGTCTGCCCTTATACTATTTCTTGTATTTTATCTTAGGATGGATAGATGTTTATCCCATGCATGTTTAAATTCAGTTACTGTGGATTTACCAACCACATCTGCTGGAAGTTTATTCAAAGCATCTACTACTCTCAGTAAAATAATATTTTATCACGTTGCTTCTGATCTTTCCCCCAACTAACCTCAGATTGTGTCCCCTTTTTTCTTGTGTTCACTTTCCTATTAAAAACACTTCCGTCTTGAACTTTATTTAACCCTTTAACATATTTAAATGTTTTGATCATGTCCCCCCTTTCCCTTCTGTCCTCCAGACTATACAGATTGGGTTCATTAAGTCTTTCCTGATAAGTTTTATGCTTAAGACCTTCCACCATTTTTGTAGCTCGTCCTTGGACCCATTCAATTTTATCAATTTCTTTTTGTAGGTAAGGTCTCCAGAACTGAACACAGTATTCCAAATGTGGTCTCACATACAGCGGGATCACAATCTCCCTCTTCCAGCTTGATTAGCTGAATTTGCTGTCGGTAAATTCAAGGGCTATGCTAAATCAGTTCAACAGAGGGCACGAAGATAAAATGGGCCATTTTATTGCAAATTGAGGTAAAAATATTTTAAAGTACTCTACTTAAGAACTTTTCTAGATAAGAACCGGGTGTTCAAGATTTTTTTGCCTCTACTTAAGAACCATTTTCTACTTAAGAACCCGAGGCCGGAAAAATTTCCCAGGAAATTTGAGAGCGGCACGAAGGCCCGGCCAGTTTCTTGCCATTCCCCCTTTAATCCCGGCCATCTGGGCTGCCAGAGAAGCCTTTTGGTGGCGCTTAAGGAGGCTTTGGCAGTCTAGTGCGAACGAAGCATTTCCCTTTTTTCTGAGCGCTTGGACAGGGAATAAACCTCTGCCAGCGCCCAGAGAAAAGAAACGCTCCCTTTGCTCTGGGCAGCCGAGGAGTCACCACAGCAAAGGAAAGGCACCGGCTACAAAGCGAGCGAGAGGAGAGGGGAGCACTTCAGCATGGGAAGGAAGAGGAAGCAGGTAGCAGCAGTAGCAGCCAGTGTATGGGAGGCAGCCTCGCGCCAAGTGTATTGGAGGTGTGTGCTCCTCCTCGCCGCCTCAGAATCCCTCTTTTTTTTAAAAGCCTTGGATTTTTTTGATTCACCTCACCTTCCTTCGGCAGCGACTCTGCTCCTCCTCTTCTTCCTCCTCCTCGCACCCAAATTCCGAGCTTTTATTATTTTCCTAATGGGTTTGCACGCATTATTTGCTTTTACATTGATTCCTATGGGAAAAATTGCTTCTACTTAAGAAACTGGTCACGAAACGAATTAAGTTCTTAAGTAGAGGTACCACTGTATATTAAAATAGATAATAGACAACATTTCACATCAGTGTCCATGTAACAATGAAATATCGTGGAAACAGCAATAACTTACAGGTAAAGGTAGAATGTACACAACAAACCTAGTATATATTGGAGCCCATTTACTACTTGTACTCACAGTGTGTACCACATACTACACAATATTTGTGTACCACATACTTTCTTGAAAAAGAACAATTGCCAACAAACCTATTTCCTGCGATTGCACGGTACCAGTGGAAGAGAAATTATGCCACATCTTTATTTACAATACATTCAATGATCTTCAGACCTTTAACATTAAGTATTGTCTATTTCGTTTACCCATATTCACAATAAAAATAAATTTTATCAGTTTATAGCTTACCTCTGTACTTAGAGAGGAAAGAAAGATTTAAAATGTAAAGCAATATGCTGAATCTAGGTGGTCTTTTAAGCAGTCTGTATTCTATAAGTATCCATCATTTAGACGTTTTGAATGTTTATTTGAATTAAACATGAGCTTTTAGAAACATTAAGAATTCATTAGCTCAGTATTAGAGACTTAATTCCTTTCAACACCCAAGAAATGCTATAGAAGAAAATTCCAATGTAATCTCAGGAATATCTGGGTTACATGTCAAAAAAAAAAAAAGATTGTCATTTTGCTTGATTGCAGCTATTATCTTGATATTTTTTTTAATCACAGCTTTCCTCCTGGACATCTAAGCACATAGGTGAAGGTTGACTTCCTGAGTGGATCTGGCCAGTAATGGGCAGCCAAAATTTTTACTGCCACACTATGGGTGTGGCTTATTTTGTGGGTGTGCCTTGATGGTCATGTGACTGGGTAGGAGTGGCTTGCCGGCTATGTGATGAGGTGGGAGTGGTTTGAACGATCATCATCGTTCAAGTGAACTGTTAAGTCCTCGACTTACAACCTCACCAGTGTCGCTCTCGGTTGACAATTTGCTTCGCGTCACTACCAAGGCAAACTGCAAGTAACTACTTACTTTACTGCAAATGTAATACTTTTCCACTTAAATACTAACAGAAAGATATATCAAGTGATTAATATCAAGAAAATATCCTGCGAAAGGTAGGGTGTTCTGCTATTAGTTCACCCACCTGTCCAGATGTCATCAAACCATTATGCATGTACAAAGCATGTACAAAGCGTGCCAGTGATGGGCTACCAAAATTTTTACTACCACACTGTGGGCGTGGCTTTTGCATTTTGTTTCAACATCTTTCAGTGCAAATTGGGTATTCTGGGGTGGAGCTCCATTTTCTCTACCCCACTGCATTCCCCCCCATCTGGGCAGTAGCCCACCCGTGATTACCTACTATATAAAGTGTATGTACACACACGCACAAACAGCTCTTCTAAAGTTATACACGTTCAACCTCATTTACTGTGATAGGAAAAACATACCCAGAGCCCAGAAGGGAAAAAAAGAAAAAAAAATATCAAAATTTTGCTACCGGTACTGTGCTACAGCTGGCCAAAATTTTGCTACCGGTACTGCGTACCTGACCGTACCCGTAGGAGTCCACCACTGCCGTGCGCCTACGTGCTCCTATTCCCAAACTGGTAGCAAAGGTAACCAGTGCTGATGCAGCTGTAGCTGGTCAGGGAAGAGGAAGACGAACTTCCTTCTGCACCCGATCCAAGAACATGTAGGGCAAAGGTCAGCCAAGGTCAGCCAGATTACTCAGAAGGAGAAAGCTTCACTCTTCTTGATGAGCTGCACCAGACGTTGGCTATTTAGCACAGCAGACAGATGGAGGCCATCCTGGGAACAATGTCCTCATTTATTAACTGTGTGTTTCCTGGTCACTGTGATTTCTGCCTTACTTTGGATTGATACCCTGCCTTGACTTTGATCGTGCCTTGTGAACTCTGCACTTTTCTCGCCTGGTGAACCCGCTTGTATTGCGGATTAAATTTTGTCTGGTGGGTTTATTTTAATTGGGAGACTTTCAAGTGCCCTGTGGACTCAATGCTCTGTGGACTGCTTGTGGCTGGACTTAATTGGGACAGTTCTGGGTTTTTGTTGAAGGGGATCGCTGGAGAATATTAATAAACTCACTGTATGTGTGTGTGTGTGTGAGACAGAGAGTGAGCAGGAGAGCACACTATTGTTCTATTGTTCTATTGCCTTTTTATTACTGTTGTGAGCCGCCCCGAGTCTTCGGAGAGGGGCGGCATACAAATCTAATAAATTAAATTAATTATGTTTTTCCATTTCTATTTCCACTGAGCTAAATTGTTTCACAAGTTGTATCAAGTTCTTTTAAGTCTGGATTATGTTCTGTCTGGGTGCCCCCAGACTTCAACACCAACTGGAAAAAGCAGCCAGACATGCTGGTAAAAACAAAAGCACTTTATAGTTTGAAAAATAAACACAGAGAAAAACCTGTTCTTCCCAACAGGCAGGCTATGAGGCTTCACAGCAAAGTCCTGACGGCCAGACAATACAGCAGACTTCTTGCTGGCACACACACCACTGTAGAGAATAAGCCCCCACGCCTTTCCCCCCAAGGTTTCAGCCTTCAAGGCCACAAGCCAGAATCAGAGACGCCAAAGATCACAGCCAGGTCCCAGGACTCCCAAAGATAATACTCCACCATACAGGAAGGGTGGGTCTGCCTTTTCAGCCTTTCTGGGGAGAACCACACCCAAACCCAGCTGTTACCTATTTAGGACTGGAAGTACCTGGCTAATTGTCCCCTTCGTTGTGCTGCTCTTCTCTGCCTGTGATCGATGATGGCTTGAGCATTTTCATCTAAGGACTCCAGGCTG